>NC_034178.2:31499288-31631788 GCF_002021735.2 Oncorhynchus kisutch | reverse complement strand
GAAACCAAGATTGAACTCTTTGGCCTGAATGCCAAGCGTCACGCCTGGAGGAAACCTGGCACAATCCCTACGGTGAAGCATGGTGGTGGCAACATCATGCTGTGGGGATATGTTTCAGCAGCAGGGACAGGGAGACTAGTCAGGATCGAGGGAAAGATGAACGGAGCAAAGTACAGAGAGAACCTTGAAGAAAACCTGCTCCAGAGCATTCAGGAAAGTTCACCTTCTAATGGGACAACGACCCTAAGCACACAGCCAAGACAATGCAGGAGTGGCTTTGGGACAAGTTCCTGAATATCCTTGAGTGGCCCAGACAGAAAACGGACTGGAAACCAATCAAACATTTCTGGAGAGACCTTAAAATAGCTGTGCAGCGACGCTCCCCATTCAACTTGACAGAGCTTGAGAGGATCTGCAGAGAAGAATGGGAGAAACTCCCCAAATACAGGTGTGCCAAGCTTGTAGCGTCATACCCAAGAATACGAGGCTGTAATCGATGCCAAAGGTGCTTCAACAAAGTACTGAGTAAAGGGTCTTGTCTCAAAACCTGTTTTTGCTTTGTCATCATGGAGTATTGTGTGTAGATTGATGGGGGAAAAAACTATTTGATCCTTTTTAGAATAAAGTTGTAACGTAACAAAATATGGGAAAAGTCAAGGGGTCTGAATACTTTCAAAATGTACTGTATATAATATGCATATACAGTTGAAGTCGGAAGTTTACATACACTTAGGTTGGAGTCATTAAAACTTGTTTTTCAACCACTCCACATAATTTCTTGTTAACAAACTATAGTTTTGGCAAGTAGGTTAGTACTGTGTGCATCTACTGTGTGCATGGCACAAGTCATTTTTCCAACAATTGTTTACAGACTGATTATTTCACTGCATCACAATTCCAGTGGGTCAGAAGTTTACAAGTACCTTTAAACAGTTGGAAAATTCCAGAAAATGATGTCATGGCTTTAGAAGCTTATGATAGGCTAATTGACATCATTTGAGTCAAGTGGAGGTGTACCTGTGGTTGTATTTCAAGGCCTACTTTCAAACTCAGTGCCTCTTTGCTTGACATCATGGGAAAATCAAAAGAAATCACACAAGACCTCAGAAAACTGTAGACCTCCACAAGTCTGGTTCATCCTTGGGCGCAATTTCCAAACGCCTGAAGGGACCACATTCATCTGTACAAACAATAGTACGCAAGTATAAACACCATGGGACCCCGCAGCTGTCATACAGCACAGGAAGGAGATGCGTTCTGCCTCCTAGAGATGAACGTACTTTGGTGTGAAAAGTGCAAATCAATCCCAGAACAACAGCAAAGGACATTTTGAAGATGCTGGACGAAGCAGGTACAAAAGTATCTATATCCACAGTAAAACGAGTCCTATATCGACACAACCTGAAAGGCCGCTCAGCAAGGAAGAAGCCACTGCTTCAAAGCCGCCATAAAAAAGCCAGACTACGGTTTGCAACTGCATATGGGGACAAAGATTGTACTTTTTGGAGAAATGTCCTCTAGTCTGATGAAACAAAAATAGAACTGTTAGGCTTGCATGCCTAAGAACACCATCCCAACCGTGAAGCACGGGGGTGGCAGCATTATGTTGTGGGGTTGCTTTGCTTCAGGAGGGACTGGTGCACTTCACAAAATAGATGGCATCATGAGGGCGGAAAATTATGTGGATATATTGAAGCAACATCTCAAGACATCAGTGAGGAAGTTAAAGCTTGGTCGCAAATGGGTCTTTCAAGTGGACAATGACCCCAAGCATACTTCCAAAGTTGTGGCAAAATGGCTTAAGGGCAACAAAGTCAAGGTATTGGAGTGGCCATCACAAAGCCCTGACCTCAATCCTATAGAAAATTGGTGGGCAGAACTGAAAAAGCATCTGCGAGCAAGGAGGCCTACAAACCTGACTCAGTTACACCAGCTCTGTCAGGAGGAATGACCCAAAATTCACCCATTCAACTTAATCTGGGAAGCTTGTGGAAGGCTGCCCGAAACATTTGACACAAGTTAAACAATTTAAAGGCCATGCTACCAAATGCTAATTGAGTGTATGTAAACTTCTGACCCACTGGGATTGTGATGAAAGAAATAAAAGCTGAAATAAATCATTCTCTCTACTATTATTCTGACATTTCACATTCTTAAAATAAAGTGGTGATCCTAACTGACCTAAGACAGGGAATTTTTTACTAGGATTAAATGTCAGGAATTGAAAAACTGAGATGAATTTTTTTTGGCTAAGGTGTCTGTAAACTTCCGACTTCCACTGTATCATACATGATAAATATCACTACACTACAAAAGGAGAGAACCTTATCTTTGCAGTGTGAAGCAATCCTCTCTCCTCTAGTGGCTTGGTGATACTGACTTGGCCTGTCACATCACTAGTCCTTGAGGTTCAAAGCCATTCTGCACCACCTAGGACAGGGTTTCTCAAACTCGGTTATCAGGACTACAAGGGGTGCACAACACAGCCGATTCAAATAATCAACTGATCATCACTGTGTACTGTTAGGTTAAAACATTTAAAACGACCACCCCTTGGGTCCCGAGGACCGAGTTTGGGAAATGCTGACCTAGGACCTTGCAGTCCTATCCCAGAATGCACTGTGGTGTATACTAGTGGGCAAGTGGCGGCTCCCGCCCTCGCTCCATCGAAAGGATCTCCCAGGAAGCATGTTCACATTCATCCCAGATACACACACACGCACGCACACACACACAACCACTACATAATCTACATAATTTAACCCTCTCCTCTCTCCCCAGCCTGTCGCGCACACACACACACACACACTACATAATTTAACCCTCTCCTCTCTCCCCAGCCTGTCGCACACACACACACACACACACACACACGCACACACACACACACACACACACACACAATCTACATAATGCAGAAACCTGTATCCTCTCTCACCATGGGACTTGTCTGTGTGTTTTTATTGTATCACTCATCCCAGTTTATTTACAGCTGCTGGTCTTTCTTCTCTCCTCCGTAAAACAATCAATCAATACTGGATGTGTGTGTGTGTGTGTGTGTGTGTGTGTGTGTGTGTGTGTGTGTGTGTGTGTGTGTGTGTGTGTGTGTGTGTGTGTGTGTGTGTGTGTGTGTGTGTGCGTGTATGACAGGCTGGGGAGAGAGGAGCATACACGCTGTGTGTGTCCTCATCTGTGTCCGTGTCTCAGTGTGTGTACGACTGCAATATTTAAACCGGAAAGTGTGTGTCTTTGTTTAAACCTGGGCTTTATATAGAGCTCAGTGTTCCTATTTGCTATCAACTTTTCCCACCAGCACCAACATCCTATCTCTCTGGGACACATACACACACACACACACACACAGAAGTGATTATTGGGATTATTGGGCCAAGCAGCCTCAGCGGGCGTGTCTAAAGCTAATGTGTCAGATTTCATCATAACTGACAAACATTACTAAAGAGAGGAGAGAAAGGGGGGGGGGGGGGGGGGGGAGTGGGGGGGGGGGGGGGGGGGGGCATAGCAGAGAAGGAGTGTTTTGGACTGGTGCTCCTGACACTGCTCTCATTGTTCGGCTCACATGTAGCCAGAGAGAAAGAAAGAGAGAAAGAGAGGGGTGTCCGAGTGCAAGGCTCATGTTTCACATTCTTACACACTCTCACCGGTTGCTCTGCGGTTGCTGTGAGTGTGTGTGTGTGTGTGTGTGCTAGTGTGCGCGTGTGTGTGCGCGAGTGCGCATTGTCACTAGGCAGAGCGTGGCACCAGGAGCACAGAGAGAAACGGAAACCTTCCAGGACACACACATACAGCTCTGACCTCCAACTATGCTTCAAGACAACATATGAGGGGCTGAAGAAACATACTGAGTAGTTAGACAGCAGAGCCAGCAACCGGTGGGTTGCCAGTTCAAATCCCGGGTACGATGGGAAAAATCTGTTAGGGAAGGGAGCTGGCAACCGGAGGGTTGCTGCAGAGTTGTGGATTCGAGTCACATGACTTGAACTCGAGACAGACTTGAGTCATACATTTGACGACTTGATAGAAAATAAAATGACTTAAGACTTGGAGCCTTGACACTTGACTTTATCTGGCTAGGTTTGTAACGTTGTGATACAGCCTGGAATCGAACCAGGGTCTGTAGTGACATCTCTAGCGCTGAGATGCAGTGCCTTAGACCCCTGCGCCACTTGGGTTTGAGGGTACTGTTTTGTCACCGTTATAATACAATTAATGTATTGTTCAGTTTTGTGTTGCATAGTGGCTTTGCTGGCATAAGAGACTACATGTTTTAGCTCCTGTTTGACAGATTTGAATTGATTTCTCGAGGGGAACCAGGCTGTACAGTCGTTCAGATAGGACAGGTTAAGTCTGATACAGAGGCCTGTTGCCAGTGCATGTTGGGTAAATCTACTTGTATATTTTGTATGATATGGTGCTTTCATCATTGGATCACCAAGACCTGTAAATACGTCTACACTGAGCACATCAACCTGCCTTGTCTTCTGCTGATGTCATGCCCTTACCACTGCTACAAGGTCCCTATTTTACAATGACATCATCCAAACGTGTTGAAGACAAAATAATGAAAAAGGGCCTCAATAAATAGACAAAGATTTGTAGTTGTTGCATGTTATGATTTTTTTTTTTACTTGACTTGCAAACTCGTGACTCGACTTGGTCTTAGACTGCACGGCATGGACTTGACCCGTTCTACTTGGGACTCGACTTGCTCTTAGACTGCACGGCATGGACTTGACCCGTTCTACTTGGGACTCGACTTGCTCTTAGAATGCACGGCATGGACTTGACCCGTTCTACTTGGGACTCGACTTGCTCTTAGACTGCACGGCATGGACTTGACCCGTTCTACTTGGGACTCGACTTGCTCTTAGAATGCACGGCATGGACTTGACCCGTTCTACTTGGGACTCGACTTGCTCTTACAATGCACGGCATGGACTTGACTCGAGGTCTTGACCCGTACTACTTGTGACTCGACTTGGTCTTAGACTGCACGGCATGGACTTGACTCGAGGTCTTGACCCGTACTACTTGTGACTCGACTTGGTCTTAGACTGCACGGCATGGACTTGACTCGAGGTCTTGACCCGTACTACTTGTGACTCGACTTGGTCTTAGACTGCACGGCATGGACTTGACTCGAGGTCTTGACCCGTTCTACTTGGGACTCGACTTGCTTGTGACTTGGTCCCACCTCAAATCCTAGATTCCATGGTCTGGCCGGCTCCCTTCTCTCCACTAGGATTCTCTGCCTCTGACCATATTACAGGGGCTGAGTCACTGGCTCACTAGTGCTCTTCCATGCCGTCCCTAGGAGGGGTGCGTCACTTGAGTGGGTTGAGTCACTGACGTGATCTTCCTGTCCGGTTTTGCGCCTCCCTCGGGCTTGTGTGGTTGAGGAGATCTACGTGGGCTATACTCAGCCTTGTGTCAGGGTAGTAAGTTGGTGGTCTGTTGATATCCCTCTAGTGGTGTGGGGGCTGTGCTTTGGCAAAGTGGGTGGGGTTATATCCTGCCTGGTTGGCCCGGTCCGGGGGTATTGTCGGACGGGGCCACAGTGTCCCCCGACTCACCCCTGTCTCAGTCCCCAGTATCTATGCTACAATAGTCTCTGTGGCGGGGACTAGGGTCAGTCTGTTATATCTCATGTCCTGCGTGAATTTATGTATGCTCCCTCTAATTCTCTCGCCCTCCCCTTCCGGAGGACCTGGGACCATGCCTCAGGACTAACTGGCCTGATGACTCCTTGCTGTCCACAGTCCACCTGGTCATGCTGCTGCTCCAGTTTCAACTGTTCTGCCTGCGGCTAGGGAACCCTGACCTGGCCACATCTGCAGTCCTCATGCCTCCTTGCAGCATGATTAAGGCACGTTCACGTAGGTGAGCAGGGAACCTGGGCATCTTTCTTTTGGTGTTTTTCAGAGTCAGTAGAAAGGCCTCTTTAGTGTCCTGGGTTTTCATAACTGTGACCTTAATTGCTTACCGTCTGTAAGCTGTTAGTGTCTTAACGACCGTTCCACAGGTGCATTTTCATTCATTGTTTATGGTTCATTGAACAAGCATGGGAAACCGTGTTTAAACCCTTTACAATGAAGATCTGTTAAGTTATTTGGATTTCTACGAATTATCTTTGAAAGACAGGGTCCTGAAAAAGGGACATTTCTTTTTTTCCTGAGTTTACGAACAACTTGAAGAACAATCTGGCCTTAAATGGCCATGTACTCTTATAATCTCCACCTGGCACAGTCAGAAGAGGACTGGCCACCCCTCAGAGCCTGGTTCCTCTCTAGGTTTCTTCCTAGGTTCATGCCTTTCTAGTTTTTCCTAACCACCATGCTTCATCTGCATTTGCTTGCTGTTTGGGGTTTTAGGCTGGATTTTCTGTATAAGCACTTTGTGACATCTGCTGATGTAAAAAGGGTGTGATAAATACATTTGATTGATTGATTGGTTATGCCCTTGAGCAAGGCAATTAAACCCCACAACAACAGCTCCCCGAGGTCTCAGTGTGGCAGCACCTAGCACCTCTCCACCCCCCAAAAAAATGTATGTGTCTTTTGGAGCGGTTGGACAGAAAAAACAGAAGTCAACTTTTGGTTGGACCTTGTGTACAATTGAGCAATAAAGTTATCATAAAATATCTTCAAGGTGGCTTATGGCTGGGGAACAAAAAACAGCTAACCTGTTTCTCTTCTTCAGACAGACAGTACAGTTGCCCTGCATACAGGACTGTCTACTGTTGACGAATGCTTCAGCTGACGCCATGCAAAACACATAGCAGTTACACAGTGCACACATCAAAGCAGGAACACCTGACTGTGAGGCAAAGGAGCCATTGCACAATCCCAGCATGCCTCAGTAATGAGTGTGCGTTTAAGGGGCAGTGGCCTGTGTGTTTGCATTCACCAATCAGAGCGGTTTAAACATCTGTTATCTAATGAGGATAGATAGTATCCAATGAGCATAGATAGAACATCTGGCACCAATGATCGCCATTCTTCCAAAATCTGAACTTTAACCTCTCCTACCTTGCGCCATGGGCTGTTTTTCATCTCGCTCTCTCTCTCTCTCATTACCACACCCTTCTTCTACATATAGGTATAGCACAATATATTTCCACAAATTTAACAGTGTAGATGGATGATATTCCATCTAAAAAGGTCTTTATGCAAAAGTTTATTAAAAATAATAATAATAATTACACACTTCGATTTTCTCAGTTTGAATTACATTTATCAAAAACGTATATACCAACAATACATTGCAGGATTTCATGGTAGCCAATGTTTGTGTTAGCCATGATAGTTACCTGGATTTACTGCTGCTAGTAGTAGCAATCAGGTTAGCATGTGGCTAGCTACAGGGCCGGACTACCGCATTTGGGGCTCCAGGCAACGACCTCTGGTGGTCCCCCACCCTCAGCTAACTTACTGCATTTCAACACATTTTTCCATAGTGCAGAGAGAAACATCTGCAGTTTTATAATACTATTTACACATTTTGTAATGGGGCTAAGAGAAAATAATTAAGTTTGAAAGCTCATTTCCTGTAATTCTATACTTTTTGCCATGGGGCAGAGATAACTTTGCCGTTTTGAAACTCATTTCCTGTAATTCTATACTTTTTGCCATGGGGCAGAGAGATAACTTTGCCGTTTTGAAACTCATTTCCTGTAATTCTATACTTTTTGCCATGGGGCAGAGAGATAACTTTGCCGTTTTGAAACTCATTTCCTGTAATTCTATACTTTTTGCCATGGGGCAGAGAGATAACTTTGCCGTTTTGAAACTCATTTCCTGTAATTCTATACTTTTTGCCATGGGGCAGAGAGATAACTTTGCCGTTTTGAAACTCATTTCCTGTAATTCTATACTTTTTGCCATGGGGCAGAGAGATAACTTTGCCGTTTTGAAACTCATTTCCTGTAATTCTATACTTTTTGCCATGGGGCAGAGAGATAACTTTGCCATTTTGAAACTCATTTCCTGCTATTCTACACATTTTGCCATAAGGCTGAGAGACAAGTTTGCAGTTTAAAGATATTTTCAACCCTCCCAACCCAAACTATTATTCACATTTTTGTTTGGGGGTTTAGGGGCCAGTTTGGTGTAACAGTTTGGTTTTTGACGTTCAATGTCTACTATGATGGGAAAGGTGTATCTTAATTTGGCATAACAGTAGGAGAAATGCTGATGTGCTGAACTGCTAATAAGTCAGGTGTTTCCAGGCTGCTCGTGGGCAGCCAGTAGGGGAAAGCCAGGGGTATAAGAGTCCCTATTCTAAAAGCCTGCGAGCTGTAGAAGTGTTTTTTTTAAATGGAGGGGGCTGATACAGAATAAATAAAACACTCCTGCGCGTCTACTGCTCCTCCTTATGTCACATCCGGAAAGCGTGTCCCGACATGCCTTCATGAATGTCGTATTGGGACTTTTAGTTGGAAGGATGAAACAAATCAGAATGTTTAACAGCAACCTAATTCTGCAATCTTCCATTTAAATCAATAAAGGTATACTGTAGAGACAGAGACAAATAAAGGTATACTGTAGAGACAGAGACAAATAAAGGTATACTGTAGAGACAGAGACAAATAAAGGTATACTGTAGAGACAGAGACAGAGACAAATAAAGGTATACTGTAGAGACAGAGACAGAGACAAATAAAGGTATACTGTAGAGACAGAGACAAATAAAGGTATACTGTAGAGACAGAGACAGAGACAAATAAAGGTATACTGTAGAGACAGAGACAGAGACAAATAAAGGTATACTGTAGAGACAGAGACAAATAAAGGTATACTGTAGAGACAGAGACAAATAAAGGTATACTGTAGAGACAGAGACAAATAAAGGTATACTGTAGAGACAGAGGCAAATAAAGGTATACTGTAGAGATAGAGACAAATAAAGGTATACTGTAGAGACAGAGACAAATAAAGGTATACTGTAGAGACAGAGACAGAGACAAATAAAGGTATACTGTAGAGACAGAGGCAAATAGAGGTATACTGTAGAGACAGAGACAAATAAAGGTATACTGTAGAGACAGAGACAAATAAAGGTATACTGTAGAGACAGAGACAGAGACAAATAAAGGTATATTGTAGAGACAGAGACAAATAAAGGTATACTGTAGAGACAGAGACAGAGACAAATAAAGGTATACTGTAGAGACAGAGACAAATAAAGGTATACTATAGAGACAGAGACAAATAAAGGTATACTGTAGAGACAGAGGCAAATAAAGGTATACTGTAGAGACAGAGACAAATAAAGGTATACTGTAGAGACAGAGACAGAGACAAATAAAGGTATACTGTAGAGACAGAGACAGAGACAAATAAAGGTATACTGTAGAGACAGAGACAGAGACAAATAAAGGTATACTGTAGAGACAGAGGCAAATAAAGGTATACTGTAGAGACAGAGACAAATAAAGGTATACTGTAGAGACAGAGACAAATAAAGGTATACTGTAGAGACAGAGACAAATAAAGGTATACTGTAGAGACAGAGACAGAGACAAATAAAGGTATACTGTAGAGACAGAGGCAAATAGAGGTATACTGTAGAGACAGAGACAAATAAAGGTATACTGTAGAGACAGAGACAAATAAAGGTATACTGTAGAGACAGAGACAGAGACAAATAAAGGTATACTGTAGAGACAGAGACAAATAAAGGTATACTGTAGAGACAGAGACAGAGACAAATAAAGGTATACTGTAGAGACAGAGACAAATAAAGGTATACTGTAGAGACAGAGACACATAAAGGTATACTGTAGAGACAGAGGCAAATAAAGGTATACTGTAGAGACAGAGACAAATAAAGGTATACTGTAGAGACAGAGACAGAGACAAATAAAGGTATACTGTAGAGACAGAGACAGAGACAAATAAAGGTATACTGTAGAGACAGAGACAGAGACAAATAAAGGTATACTGTAGAGACAGAGGCAAATAAAGGTATACTGTAGAGACAGAGACAAATAAAGGTATACTGTAGAGACAGAGACAAATAAAGGTATACTGTAGAGACAGAGACAAATAAAGGTATACTGTAGAGACAGAGACAAATAAAGGTATACTGTAGAGACAGAGACAAATAAAGGTATACTGTAGAGACAGAGACAGAGACAAATAAAGGTATACTGTAGAGACAGAGACAAATAAAGGTATACTGTAGAGACAGAGACAAATAAAGGTATACTGTAGAGACAGAGACAAATAAAGGTATACTGTAGAGACAGAGACAAATAAAGGTATACTGTAGAGACAGAGACAAATAAAGGTATAATGTAGGGACAGAGACAAATAAAGGTATACTGTAGAGACAGAGACAAATAAAGGTATACTGTAGAGACAGAGACAGAGACAAATAAAGGTATACTGTAGAGACAGAGACAAATAAAGGTATACTGTAGAGACAGAGACAAATAAAGGTATACTGTAGAGACAGAGACAGAGACAAATAAAGGTATACTGTAGAGACAGAGACAAATAAAGGTATACTGTAGAGACAGAGACAAATAAAGGTATACTGTAGAGACAGAGACAAATAAAGGTATACTGTAGAGACAGAGACAGAGACAAATAAAGGTATACTGTAGAGACAGAGACAAATAAAGGTATACTGTAGAGACAGAGACAAATAAAGGTATACTGTAGAGACAGAGACAGAGACAAATAAAGGTATACTGTAGAGACAGAGACAAATAAAGGTATACTGTAGAGACAGAGACAAATAAAGGTATACTGTAGAGACAGAGACAAATAAAGGTATACTGTAGAGAAAGGGACAGAGACAGAGAGACAGAGAAAGTTGTTGGTCCTTGCAGCTGATGGAGTGATCGGTACAGAGGATGCGTCAAACCTGTTGAGGTGTGCACGCTTGTGTGTCTACGTGCGTGTGTGTGTCTACGTGTGTGTGTGTGTGTGTGTGTGTGTATGGTGCTAGCTGCACGTGTCTGTTCTCTGTGTTGACAGAGAAGAGGAAGAAGAGACATGTGCAGGAGAGGATGGAGGAGGCCAGATTCAAATGTGAAGGACGGATGGAAAGGGGAGGGTGGGGAGGGAGTGATGGAGGAATAGTGTATTTTTCTCCTTCACTTAGCAGAGAAACAGTTTGTTCCCAGGGTCTCTCCATCTGACAGGTGTGAGTGTGTGTGTGTGTGTGTGTGTGTGTGCACGCTGTGTCAGCACTATCTGCTGTCCAGTTAAAAATGGTCCCATTGACTTTCTTTCATTCTGCTTCCTCTCTGTTCTACATTGAATGCATACATTTTGTTTAATTACACAGAGAAACACTCACACACCACCCAATTCAGAAACACAATTAGGCTAATATGCCGAGTCAGCCTTCTCCAAAGTACACACACCGCTGGGCTACACGCTGGTGAGAATGAATGGGCTGGGCATTTTCTCTCCTACTTACCATGTTGATTCTGAACAGCTTGTGTATTGACCGTTAGTGTGTGTGTGTGTGTGTGTGTGTGTGTGTGTGTGTGTGTGTGTGTGTGTGTGTGTGTGTGTGTGTGTGTGTGTGTGTGTGTGTGTGTGTGTGTGTGTGTGTGTGTGTGTGTGTGGGTGTGTGTGTGTGTGTGTGTGTATGTGTGTGTGTGTGTGTGTGTGTGTGTGTGTATCCATGTCCGGGGTATAGGTTGGCGGTTCAGGACAAAATGGAATCAGGCCTCAAACAAGAAGCAAGCAGCATGCACACGCACACACAAAATATGTGTTGCACACTGACTCTTGATCCTCTCTCCCCCTCCCTCACACACAGAAAACCGCTCTCTCCCCCTCCCACACACACAGACTACCGCTCTCTCCCCATCCCTCACACACAGACTACCGCTCTCTCACCATCTCTCCCCATCCCTCACACACAGACTACCGCTCTCTCACCATCTCTCCCCCTCCCTCACACACAGACTACCGCTCTCTCACCATCTCTCCCCTTCCCTCACACAGACTACCGCTCGCTCTCCATATCTCTCCCTCCCTCACACAGACTACCGCTCTCTCACCATCTCTCTCCCTCCCTCACACAGACTACCGCTCTCTCACCATCTCTCCCCCTCCCTCTCACACAGACTACCGGTCTCTCTCTCTCCATCTCTCTCCCTCCCTCACACAGACTACCGCTCTCTCTCCATCTCTCTCCCTCCCTCACACAGACTACCGTTCTCTCACCATCTCTCTCCCTCCCTCACACAGACTACCACTCTCTCACCATCTCTCTCCCTCCCACACACAGACAACCACTCTCTCTCCATCTCTCTCCCTCCCTCACACAGACTACCGTTCTCTCTCCATCTCTCCCCCTCCCTCACACACAGACTACCGCTCGCTCTCCATCTCTCTTCCTCCCTCACACAGACTACCGCTCTCTCACCATCTCTCCCCCTCCCTCTCACAGACTACCGCTCTCTCTCCATCTCTCTCCCTCCCTCACACAGACTACCGCTCTCTCTCTCTCTATCTCTCTCCCTCCCTCACACAGACTACCGCTCTCTCTCCATCTCTCTCCCTCACACAGACTACCTCTCTCTCTCCATCTCTCCCCCTCCCTCACACAGACTACCGCTCTCTCTCCTTCACACACACTCACAAACTTCCTTCCTCTCTCACACACAGATGGAGTGAACAGTCATCTGATTGAGCCGTGCAATCCACCTCTGAGTGTGGGTCGTTAGAAACACACACACACAGTTCAGCAATAATTGACTATGGGTCGTTAGGAGATCGTACTAAAGTGGACAATGGGAGATTAGGGGAACTTAATGACCGCTTCCCAAAGCCTCTACTAGCATAAACATACACACACACACACGCACCAGTACACACACAGGCAAGTAATCATGTATGATGATGACAGATTAGAAGGTAATTGCAGACGGGGCCAGTGTTTCAATAGGTTTGAATTCTATCGGTTTGACTAAGAAATGGTCGTCTGGCTTTCGGTTGCCCTGGATACTGACGGAGAGGCACTGCACGTTCTCACGTTGCTGTAAGACCAGCACAAAGCCGCGGTGGACTAGGTTGTCAGGAAACGGAGGAGGTACGTCGACAGTTCTACCTGGACTTGTCCCGTGCCACATTCTCCCCTGAAAAAAAGACAGTGCTAGCAGCAGATGGCCTCTGCTCTCTCCATCATTCCCTTTGTCTTTCTCTCTCTGTCTCTCTGTCTGCTGGTTGTGACCCATTTAACAGCAGACTCTGCTATAGACATAACACACTCAGTATTCAGCTGGCCCACTCTTTCCCTAGTGCTCCGTCTGATCAAATATACATTAAGTCAGCCTGTGAACACGCAATGCGCGCGCAAGTAGAGGTACCAAAACACACTCTAAAAACGCACATATGGTGCCTCCTCCATTTTCCGCCATTGTGTGGAAGCAAAATCAGCCTTTCACAATCAGACACACACACACACTGTTGACATCATACGTCTCCAAGAGAGTTGCTTAAGCTCGCAGACAATTTTAATATCACAGGGCAGCTTCGTTCCTCAATGGAGCTTAGAACTGTTCGTGTGGTGTGTGTATGTGTAAACGCGAGTGTGTGAACCCATAGCAACTCTCCACCAAGTATCTTTTGGGGGAGAGACGGGGGAGACGGACAGCCTAAAGCAGATATGAACTACGATTTCTCATTTGTCGGCCCCAGAATGGTTCCCTACGGAATCAGGGCAGCTCAGAGCTCAGAGTTCAGCCTTCCAACACTCAGACCTCATTCCAATCAATATTTCTATCAGGAATATAAATCGATTCTTGTTTGTTTGACCAATGCAACAGGGAGAATTTAAACCCTTTCTCAGACATATGATAGGGTTTATTTCTAGAGAGAGAAGACGGAGGATCTCCCTAAGAAAACAACCTGATGCCTCTTGGAGCGAGTGGTTCTCTCTCTGTGTCACACTTGAGACCGTCGTGTGTGTATGTGTGTGTGTGTGTGTCCATTTGTGTGTTGTTACTGTCTAACTGCGTTTTGAGTAATTGTGTCGTAGTCGAGATGGTGATCACGATTACGTTTCCTCTTAACATTTGAGTCCCTGCATCTCCGTAGGAGTGACATTCCTCTCTCTCTCACACACACACACACACACACACACACCACCTGGGATTGGACTGGAAATAACAGGGGGGGGGGGGGAGTCTGCCTGTGGAATTCCAGAGCTGTGAAATGGGGTGTGCTATTCTGCTGAGCTGCTGGTTCTGGGAATAAAGGACTGAGGAGTTGCATACATGCATTTTCCCAGAGTCCCAGAACAGCCCTGAGGACGGAGAGAAAGAGGAAGAGGGGGAGAGGAGAAGGGGGAGCCGGGGGAAAAGACAGACAGGCAACACCTCCACATCCCATCACCTCCTCCCCCTTTCAAGAACCTGACAGAATAAACTGTGTGTGTGTGTGTGTGTATAGCTGCCATGGCACAATATTGCTATCAGGCCTGTAGATTTCTATTCATTTTCCTTGGAGGCGACATGTGCTTTCCTTGCAGGGTGCAGATTAATGTCTTAGTGGGGCTCTGCTGGGATTGAGAGACACCACAGCTATACAGAGAGAGATAGAGAGAGAGATACAAGCAGAATTAAGAGAGAGGGATAGATAGGGGAATACAAATCAATAAAGATGCTTTGTTCAGTAGACTTTTTACACTCGTAAGCACAATAGAAATCCTTTCCAAACTGGTTAAACACAGACTTGTTACCCTGTACGCTGTTTAAAGACAGTGATGACAGGTGTGGTAGGGGAACAGGAGGCCTCGGCAGGGGACAGACACACAGCTAACCCAGCCTGCTGGAGACTCACGAGTTTCAAAGCCCTAGCACGCCACTGATGCCAGGGTGCCAATCTGTCCACACAGGCTGGTCACAGGAAAGAGCCGTCGATTTGGGACGTTTGAAAAGGTCCCGAGGACGTGGATATATGCCTTCGTCGGCGCTCACCAAAACAAAAACAATGGCACAGCGCTGGAACTGACGAGACTCAGAGCCAGAGCGCGACCCTTAGACCACCGCACAACGGCAATTCACAATTCTCTAACAAGCAGGGAGAGTACTTGATGATACTTAAAACGCATCGTTTTTTAAATTATATTTGAAGCTTTCCCCAAACCATAGCCCTAACCTTAACCACTCAAAATGTATACCTAAACTTAAGCCTTTGAGCTGTTTCTCTTTTAACCCTGTAACCATGTGGAATTAACCCTTTAACCATGTGGAATTAACCCTGTAACCATGTGGAATTAACCCTGTAACCACGTGGAATCGATCCACAAGCTCAACACTGCCATATTCAATGGGCATCAGTGGTGTCGTGGAGGATATACACAGCTATACGCTGCATATCCACTTGTTCTTCAGAGGGCATTGCGTATACTCACTTCTTAATCCCCATGATGCCTATCAAAGTAGTGGAGTGGAGGCCTACGTCGTATCAATGAATAAGGCTGATGGAACAGAACAGAAGGCTTAGCTTCAAATGTTGATGAACTGTTATTTCCTCACATTTTAGGCGCAGCGGTGTGCACACGGCAGTAGTAGCGCGAATGTTACAAAATGCAATTTGCGGAAAGACACCGTTCTAAAATGCACGTGCAAATGGTTTCATGGACAGAGATGGAAATATCTGTTAGACATTTAGAAAGAGGGGAGATCTAAAGATGCAACAACTATTATGGGTTGCTAATGTGACTAGGAGAATGCCTTTGGCTGCTAGACAATGAAATAAAAGTTGAAAGAAAACCAATAGAACAGGAGAACGCATAATAAGGAAGTCTTCGTAAAAGAATTGCCTCCACGTTCGTTATAACATTTTGGTTATTGGTTACTTTGAATCAAGGTGAGACATGCCTCATAATCTGAAGTAAAATGTCCAGGTTTAAAACAATTAAGGAATGGGAAAAAATATAGTGATGCCAATGACAGGCCTAATCGTGTTCTTGTAGATGGAAAGGCTTTCCCAGAAACCATCTCAATGAAGCCTTCACAAGCTACAGAGTAGCTACAGACCTCCATCTCATGTGCTACAGAAACACTGCTAACTGAACAGCAGTGTTAGGTGCCTGTGCACTTGAATTAAAGGGTAACTACACAACAACAAAAAATGGGGGGAAAATAAATAAATCGGTCTCCTGATGTGGTTTAAGCATAGTTATGGACCTTTTCTATTTTTCTATTAAAAATATGTGACTTTGAGAGTGAAAACCTGGGGGGGGGGGGGGGGGGGATTCAAAAATCAGAAACATGTGACTCAGTTGACAGGCTAATTTATCTGTTTTAATAGACGGCCTACTATTAGCCTGCTTGCACAGTACAGCTTGGGTTGGCCTGACTCAAAGACTAATATGGGATTCCTCATTTTAGGTCATTCAGAGTGTGTTACTGTTTCTCATAGAACTTCACACAGATCACCTTTCCTTCGCTGGGTGGTCCGTTTGGGAAAACGTTGGCTACATTAGAGTATATCCAAATCTCCTGGCGCCACTACACCACCGATGGGCATGAAATGGGAGAAAACATGAAGAAAAAGAGGACGTAGGTGTACTCCCTGAAATTGTTGTACATTCTTATAAAACTTTAGTAAGAACACATTGTCTGCTTCAGAAAGCAGACTCACTGCAGCAACCTCAGACACTTGGCCAGGCATGAAACCCCTGTCATTGTAGGAAAACAGCAACAGCCTTCAGGGCAACAAGCAGTGTTGGGGAAACTACTCTGAAAAGATAGTTTACCAAGTTACAAATTACTTTACACTGAAAGAAGCAGTGTTGGGGAAACTACTCTGAAAAGATAGTTTACCAAGTTACAAATGACTTTACAGTGAATGAAGTTAAGCTACACGAAAGCTACCCTTAAGAGAAATATAGTTTACTTAACTACTTTTTCAAAGTAACTTTAGTTAACTACATCCAACCTAATTTGTGAAAAATCCTCATATGTAAATCTGAAATGTCAACAACAAACTACAAGACCAGTTCACTTTGGGGTCATATGTTAACAGAATGTGTAATTTAGCTATTAAACACAAAAACGATGTTTCAAGTGTGAATTAGGCAGGTCTGATGCCAAAAAATGAAGGAAATTATTGCCCATATCTTATTTTTGCAAAAAAAAGTTGTGTGTAGTTCCAGTAGTTATCTACACCGCTAGATGGCAAAAAACAGTTATTAACTACTGAAAACAGCACCTAGATTTGAATTCAGTTCAAATACCCCCAAGCTACTTCAAAATGTACTTAAATTACTCATTTAACGACATGTAGTTCACTCCTCCCCAACACTGGTCAAGAAGTCACTGCCAACAACCCAGATCCTACAGGGTTATGGCTCCATTGAGATGCTGCTAAGCAATAGAGAGCCATACTATCTGTGAATACATCTGACCTGCTTTCATGCTCCATTCCCTGGGTGGGGAGAGAAAGGGGGAAAAGAATGAAAGAGAGAGAAAAGGTATGGGCCTACTTCCCAGCCTCCTCCTCATTGGACCATGAAAGCCTCTCTTTCTACCCCTCTGTTCTCTTCTGTGTATGGCAGCCGGAAATACATTCGTATCCCTCGTGGACCGGTTCGTACCTAAAACATTTTCCATTCAGGCTGCATAGGCTTCGATCTCCTCCTTAACTTTATTTACTGGTGAGAAAAGAGGAAATAAACTGGTAAAATATGTGTACTTTCCTTATGAAACACCATTTTCCACCACCATGCAAGAGTGGCTAAATGCTAATCCTGTGTATCGCGTTCAGGCAATCAGGTTAAATCTATATGACCAGAGGTTCATTTATTTTATTTTACGCCTGCTGCAGTTTCTTTTGACGCGTCAAAATGTGCGCGCGAGAGTAAAGAGCGTCAATTCACAGGCACCGCGTTGCAAAAAACAACTTAAATGTCAAGAGAATCCATTTAAACAGGTGTATTTGTTATGTTCGCTATGTAGCCCTTACATACTATTGTTGTGTGTTCCTTTTGACTCGCCCTTAAATGTCCTATGGGAGCTACTGTACCTGCCTGCCAGCACCAAACAGTTATGTTGGCTCACCAACTGTGAGGAGAGTTGTAGATACATCTTAGCAGTTCATGAAGAATTTAGCTAGAATTTAGTCTCATCGTTTAACATAAAAGTATTCTCTCTTATCTCTCGATTTTTCCAGCTCAGCCTGCCTAGGCTATATACGACAAGGCTATATACGACTAGGCTATATACGACTAGGCTATATACGACTAGGCTATATACGACCAGGCTATATACGACAAGGCTATCTACGACTAGGCTATATACGACCAGGCTATATACGACTAGGCTATATACGACCAGGCAATATACGACCAGGCAATATACGGCCAGGCTATATACGACCAGGCTATATACGACTAGGCTATATACGACTAGGCTATATACGACCAAAATCAACACAGGTGGGCTGCATTGTTTCAAATATATATCTTATTTGACTGAAACCTTAGCTTACAGACCAATACATTTTAAACTAAATGTTTAGCTAGTCTACTTAGCACAGGGAAGATCATAACAATTTCTCAAATTCCTTTGCAACAAACGACCCACGCCATTTATCGGCTTAATTTATCAGAATTGCTCCGGATACACTTGAGAACAATACACCGTAGACGCTCACGCCGGTTTGTTTTCTCTCAGTCACGACCAAAAAACACTTTTCCTTTGAGTTGGGCTTCAGCAGCATCGCTTTAGTGGAAACCAAGACTATTCTCAGGGCAGACCTGGTTGTAGATAGATATGTTCGATTCGCGTTGGCGACAATTGTAACATTTTAGCTAACCCTAACCCTTTTCCAAACCTAATTCTCCTAACCTACTGCGTATGTTCTCCTCACCTGCTACGAAAAGGGTCAAAACCGACAGACCCGCTCTGAGAAGAGTCTTGGTTTCCACTAATGAGATACAGCCCTGCATAAGGTTAGGGGTGAAAAACCAGACTGCTGTAACATGATTGGCTGAACACGATACACATCATCTGGGATTAGCATTCAGCCACTGGCATTGTGGTGTAAAAATGAAAATATGCATAAAGAGGAAATCGAAGCCTTTGCAGCCTGAATGGAAAATGTTTTTGGTAAAAAACGGTCCACGGGGAAACGAATGTACTGCCGGCGGAATACAATGCATTTGGACGGTAAGATGACATGACTCAATATCGCCATCTGCCAGCCTCTGGGCTAGTCTTACTGGTCTGTTACAGTCACAAACACACTGTGCCAACTTAATCAAATGTTTCTTCTCCTTCTCTCTCCTGTTCTTCCCGTCTGTCCATTGTTGGAAACCTGTCCATTCATTCCTCCTATATGGATGGATTTGGGTATAGTTATAGCAGGGGTTGTGAATTAAAGATGTAAGGAGAGGGGGGAGCGCTTTCAGACTCTTAGGATGCAGCTAACCTGACTAGTTTATGATGAAGTGGTGTCTGCCCCCCTCTCTTTTTCCTTCTCTGACCCATAACAGGGGGGGGGTCACCTAATCTTCTGTGGATGCAGTGCTGTTCATTAGGAGGATCATATCCTGTCCTCTCTTTCACTCTACAGTTTCCTCTCCAATCTGTATTACCACTCAGATATAAATCTAGTATGACTGACTCCCTAACCACGAAAATACCACGATCCCCTTGACAGCAAACATCGATGAACCATCAGCGAGTAAACAGTTAACCCGCTAAACACTACCCCTCTCATCCTCTCCCCACTCGCCCGTGACAAACCTCACCAAAACCCTCCCGTGCGCCCATGTCCTTGGTTCAGGCGACATTCGGTAAACCTCGGACAGACCCTCGCACGTGAGGCGACGGGCCATTTAATTCATAATTCTGTCCTCTATTCCTAACGTTGTTCTGAATGACTAGCACCACACCAGAAGGCAGGGAGACCTGCAGGGAGAGAAAACGCCCTGCGTTGTTTCACAGGCATGTGGAATCTGTAGGCTACATACATAACATCCCCATGGAGAGCAAAAACACATTTCATACTGTCTTATTAATGCAGTATATGGATGCACCGATACCGCGTAATTCAGACATAAGGCTATCGGATGTATTTTTATCAACTGTGGGCCTGATGATTTGGTAGGCTAACCTCGATAAAAATAGGTTATCAAGATGTTCTTAATAAACAGAACGCTTCGATGTGACACCACGGTAGACTATGATGACAATTAAACAAGAATAATCTGCCTACTAAACCCGTCGAATAGGAACCACACGGTGTTACCCTTTGTAAAATGAATAGGCTATTAGTTTGAATATTGGGGTAGGCTTAGACAGGAATAACTGATCCACGTTGACGTATCCACGAAGCGGAAAATAAATGCGCCAAGGCATTGTGGGCTGGATAGCCAACATGGGCGCAAGGAACAGCATTTATAACAATATAAAACTTGGTAGAAAAGTATTACCTTTGGCTTGAGTCTCATATTCGGCTACGATCTCCTTGTCCTTTCGGAATTTGGCCGTAGACGTCATGGCTTGTTCTTCTAATCAAAAACACTATTCGTCGCAATAATGGGTTATAGGAGCAATCAGAGAGAAAAAAATGGAACTGTAACTATTCGCTTGGAAGCAGACCCCACTGAAATATTGATAGCGAGCAGCCCCACAGCCCGTGGAATGGTATTGTCTTCTACCCCCTTCACTCTGGCCGCATTGCAAGAGTTTGGCGCTGCCGTATTCCCATTCGTGTGGACCCCTTCCTCAATGCGTTCCCAAACCCGTTTATAGAGCAAACAGAGGAGAGATGCATTCCCCTAAACCAACAATAACCAGTCAGCCAGCACGGCCGGATGAGGAGACTCCCAAAAAGTTTAGTCCTTCAGTGAGTGGCTGTAACCACGACGATTGGAGGATGGCTTGGTTCCGTGGCTCTCTGCTCTTCCTCCTAGAGTCAGAGTGGGGTACATGGATGAGCTGGGAATGGGAAGCCAATGCGCAGGCATGGGGGAAAGCACACACACCATGCATGTATCGCATTTATTTGGTTGATACATAAACTGCTGAGTGCTTGTCCATGCATATTCATTATCACACTAGCCCAGTATTTAATACTGTGTATGTATGGATAAAATTGTGGGGTTTTACACATCATTCAAACCTATAACAATGGGCAACTTTATTGATACTGCAGTGATTAGGCCAGATGCTGGGTGTTGCCATGTGTCTGGGGGGTGGGTGTAGGGCCTTGCAGGGTTGGGAGGGCAGTCAGATGATATCCAACTGTAGTTCTGAACAGTGACGGTTAGAGTTGGTGAACGGACCCTTGCCTACACACTACACTGTAATAACACATAGGGCTAATCTGACTCAATATAATAGCTGTACTCTTGAATTGTGATCGACTAATTATCCGACAGAAATGCATTACATTGTTTTAGGGTGGGGTCATATCTGGCAGAGCCCAGAGAACATAAAGCTACAAATATATTTCAGTTCAATGTGGTCCAACGTGCCCATGACATTGACAATATATTTGACTAAAAACAGTTTAACTCCGGGTGTGTTGTGAAAAGCAAAAACTCTGAAAAAGGTAAGAACACTTCAAAACAAACTGGGGTACCTTTTATAGGGGTTTGTAAATTATATAGGCAGTTACACTTTGTATTAGTTTATTGGTAGCTTAGAACACGTTACAGTTCATATAGCCTAGGCCTATATCATTGTGTGAAATAGAGTCATGTGATGCTTGCAAAACATGGGCATATCGCAATGTCAACCAATCAATGAGTTATAGCTGTTTTACTAAACTAACTATAGCAGCTGAGCGACAACCACTTTAAAGAAGGTGCTATCAAAGTTTAGCCCTACAGATGATATTAATGATGTTATATATACAACATTGGATCTTGCAGAGTAGTAGGCTGCAATATAGCCTGGAATTGAAGCACGAGGTTAAAATCTATCATGTATATATTTTTTTACAGACAGTCAGATCTAATATATTTATAATTAGCTCATTGTTATATCTGCGGTCAGATCACGCAATGGTCACGCAAGTTGCAATATTGTCCCGAGATGCATTTGGCTGTAGAAAAGAAATAGGAGGATATTTAAATACATACATTACAACAATGTGAAAAACTAAAGGCTTTTATACGTGGAGGGAAATATAACTGTTGCATTTGAGCATGTGTGGCATAAGAATGAAAGCCTTGTGGAAGCAGCCTGTTGCTAAATTCACAATTATTTCCTTTTCACTCATCCATAAGTGAAGGGGGAAATAATAGTGATGGTTACATCAAGCTATATACGAATAAAGTATTTCGCTTTTTTTTTGCCATAGAAAAGTCTCAGGATCAGAGAGGTATGAGCTAGTCCACTGAGATATAATAAGAAGGTAAAGTCTCCGGGACACCGTTAGCTAACTAGCTAGATACCCATTGTCTTTCTACAAACGTTGACATACATCCATGTTATAAGTTGCAAAAGTTACTTTTCTAACTATTTGTGTGATATAAACGCATACTGCATCGCACACGCTTTACAATGCAAGTTGCTAAAAGCCAATCTTATACATGCACCACATTGATTTTTACCTCGTATGTCGACTTCAATGAGAATACGAGCTTTACTATTTAATTGAAGTCCCTCGTGAAGATTTATTTGGTGCTTTCTTCACAAATTCTAAAAATAAAAATAAAAACTCTTCATGGAAAAATATGAGATTTTGCATCTTTCGATTGGCTGAATTGATTATGAATGACATAGCATCCTTTAAATCGCCTGTCAAGATTACTTAGGTAGGCGTGATATACGATTATTACCCAATGGAATAGTCATTATTGTCCCCGAGAGCCAATCGAAATTTGACATAAAGCCGTTTAAAAAATGTTTCAGGAAGTATCGGCAGCTAACAGGAAGTTATAAACAATCAACACAACAGTGAAACTAGCTGGCTACTACTACAACAATTGACTGAATCTGTGAATGCAACGACGTAACTGAACAAAGATTCAGGAAATGGTTTCATATGAGAAGAGCACGTCGAAGATAAGTTGAAATGGCAACAGACCATTAGCTATTTTGAACATCGGATGCTGTGTTATTGTGGTCACTCGTTACTTTAAGGAACGTAGCTAACGATAGCTATCTTGCGGCTCTGTGTTGACAAGTAGTTAACGTAGCTAGCTTGCTATCAACAAGAGTCGGTAGCTATCTAGTTAGTTAATTATTGACACCTCCAATATAGACGTGGAAACGTTAACGGTAGCTATATGACAACGTTACGCCATCTGATTTGTGGCGTTTGTTTTATAACCAACCTGCTGCTAGCGACGTCCAGGTAGTTGTTGCTAGCTAAGTTACCTACTGAGTTATCCAGTAACAATAGTGTTTAGCTAGCTAACTTAGGTAACAGTTAGCGATACATTTTTATTTTTGATAACGTTCGCTTCAGAGGAGCTACCATTTGCTACATTGATCGATCTGTTTTGACACATTTCCTCTGGACACTGGGATTCTGGGGCTAGCAGGACAGTATTTGAAGAGCATGTCTACCTCCAACTTCAAAAACAAATGTGTCACTCAAGTGAATTGTATATACTGTGAGAGTCTACTCTGCACAAGAGGAATGAAGGCAGTACTTCTTGCAGACACCGAAATTGAGCTGTTTTCTACGGACATACCTCCCAACAGGTAAGCAATACCGCCACTATGTTGTTATGACATGATCACTGAATGTGTGGATGTAGTTGTGACTAATGAGCTAATATTATGTTTTCTATTGGGGGAGGGGATCGCTCAGTTGTTTTTTGTTCATATGTTGTGTGTTTGTGATTACAGTGAGATATAGTGAATACTTTATAAATCGACATAAGTTATTATCAATTATCACACTCTATGGCTAGAATGAGATGGTGCCCCTTTGTCCCCCCCTCTTCTAGGACTGTTGACTTTGTGGCCAGCTGCTACTCTACAGAAAGCTGCAGATGCAAACTGAGAGATATCGCCTGCCTGAAATGGTGTGTATTTAACCGTACTGTAATCACAGATTTGCCTACTCCCATCACTCTAACCTGTTTGCATCGACCATATAATCCTATGTGCTTTATGTTTACAAAATAACAGCGCAACACTACCGTGGCTGTTTTGGTGGGGGTGTTGTTTATTCATGTTTATATCGACAAATACCAATGTAAATGTGTGCAAATGTCCATGTGTTGTGCTTCAGTAGGAAAGTTGTTCAGCCAGCAGTTTGGTGGGTACAGGGAGGCTTTTGTCAGGCCCCTTTTGTTTCTCCGGTGCTTTGTTGTTGTTCACAGAAATGCATTGGGTAGATAATAGACACCTACTGCCTACTGATAGTTAGCACTTTCACAGGTGCTCCCTATAAAAAGCTGATGTGTTTTTTTTTGTTTCTCTCTCTCTCTCCTCCCCTACCCCTTTCTCTGTATCTATTTCCCCCGCTCTGCCTCCCCTCTCTCCCCCTCTTCAGTGGTAATGTTGTGGGGTATCACGTGGTCGCTCCCTGTAAGCCCTGCTTGCTGTCCTGTAACAATGGCCATTTCTGGATGTTTAATAGTGATGCTGTGTCCACCCTCAACCGACTGGATGCTACAGGTTAAAACGTCTTCACTCACTGTCTCCCCAGCACACTGCCCTCTTACAGTACCTGCTCATGAACAATACAGACTGTATCCCAAGAGGACTGTCCTGAACCCAAAGGAGTTAGTTAAAGTAGATGTAAAGAAGAAATTCCCCTAAATGCATAGTTTGTGACAAGATACAGTACCCTCTGCAACACCGAGAGGTTGAATATATTACTTTGGGTCATTGTGCAACGCCTGGATGCTAGCCTGTTTCCTCTTTGGCCAATTTTTGATTGGCTTAGCGAGTTGGCCAGACTTAATTAAACTGCTGCACCACACAGTCTGCCACACACAAACTTTGGTGTTGACTTTGTCTTTTGTTGCAGGTTTAAACTTGTTGCTGTGGGGAGAACTTCCCGAGCTAGAGGACAGCGAGAACGAGGAATCAGAAAGCCCATCAGAGGAGGAGTGTATCAGGTAGAGAGGGAGGAGCAAGATGTTACCCTGTGACCTACCAGAACCCCCAGGAATAGACGGAGAAGAAGCAGTGAGCGGAAGAGGAGAGGGGGGCTTACCCTGTGACCACATCCCCCTTCCCAACATCTGCCTGTTAGAAACACACTCTCCTCTCACGGTCCGATCTTTCTCCCTTTCATTCTCTCTCTCTCTCTCTTTGGGTGAAACCAATGGTAGAACTGCCCTCTCTCCTCAAACTCACAACTGAAACCCCACTCAAACAAACTCATCTTTCTGATTCACCGACGGACAGCCGGATGGATGGATGGTCTTACCATTTCACATGGCTATTTTATACCCTTTGGGTTGCCTATTGCCATTGGACACTGGATTAAACATTGTATGCTGTGTTTTAGATGTTTTGTCAGTCCTGTGTTGCTCCTTGAACAATCACGATGATCTTGTGTTTAAGTTTCAGAATCTGACATTGTTTACATTGAGTATTTGCCAGTTTATCTTGTAACTCTTTCACGAGGAGGGCCAGTGTGATCAACAGATGGTACTAGAACATACAGTATAGATACGAGTTTGGTTCTAGGGCGCCTCTCTGGTGGGACTGAAGATGCCCTAGGAAAATAGATTAGGCCTAATTACGCACATGTCATCTGAACTTGGCGAAGGAGCCGGGCAGAAAATACATGATCGTGAAAAGGAAAGCTGATGTCCACTCACTACATTGTTGACATAGTAACAATATTGCAGCAAAAACAGTGAGAAAGTTCCTATCCAAACCCTGTATGAATGAAAACTTTAACGGTTGTGTGCTTGTCAGAGCACTGTATGAGCATACTGTATAATTGAGTATGGATCACTTATATAAAGGAGTGCCTGTGTAGAGCAGAACTTTCTATTGCTGCTGAAGCTTTTGCTTCAGCCGACCTTCTCAACTTGTATTCTAATGGCCTTGGATCTGATTTTTATTCTGTGGAGAGCTGTGGGCTGACTGTCATTGCAGGAGGTCATGCTCACCCTCTCACTGGAACTAAAAATGTGTTCGCTAGCATTGTTTTGATGCATCGGTGCCCAGCAAGTACTGTCGCAATGAGGGACATATCTTACATTAGTGTTAATATACCTCCCAGTTCAAGCAGACAAGCTATGCCTGTGTTAAAAAGATATGCTGAAGCTTACATGGGATATTATTTTGGGGGTCATAACGAGCATTAAGAAAGGTATACCTACACACCAAATACCTGAAAAGGCAGTCACCAATTTGAAATGGCAGTCACCAAGGCCCAGCGCAGTCAAAAATGTGATTTTTATGTTTCCACACTGAGGATGGAATAATACTGTGATGTTGTGAATATGATGATAATGCCTTTTTAGTGTAAAAGCTGTTTGAAAAGACCACCTGAAATTGCAGCCTGTTTTGGTGGGATGGAGTTTTGACGTGCCTGGTATCACCACCAGGCAGTAAATTGGTTAATGGACCAATAAGAAAGAGTTCCAAACCTCTCGGCCAATAACAACTAGTTTTCCGTTTCCCCTCCCCACTCAGACCACAAAATTCTTGCTTGAGAAATTGCTCTTTGCTAAGAAGCTATTTTTGTTTATTTTTGACCATGTTTAATTCAAAACTATCACATCAAGGTACTTGATTGTTACCCAGAAGTGAGTTCATATTGAGGTGAAAGCAGTTGCATTGGACCTTTTTAAATGATGTTCTAAGCTCTGGTTTAGTGGATCACATCTTGTCACATGATTAACAAAATGATTAGCCATTTATCTAAATCCCACAGACAATCTCTTTCCACTTAAATGTTCCTTTTTGTTTAATTTTCATTCACAAAAGCAATGTTTTGTAGTGTACTATAGTTTTTATTTTTCTCTGTTTATTTCACATTTCACTTGCATTTGAGTGTTACGTTTGGAGGCTGGTTTTTGTTTTGAGGTTTTACCTTAGTGACGGTATCACCTAAGAGCTTCCTATAGCATAGGACAATAGGGAGATAATCAATGACCATCAAAACAGTGACCAATTTAAAAAAAATGAAATCTCCCTTGAATATGATTAACTTAAGTAGCGTGCTTTTTATTTATTAATTTTAATGTATGTATTTATTAACAGGCATTTGCTGTGTTTATACTGATGTGACTTGCCCTGCTGAAAAAATATGTATATTTTGAAATTGCACTGAAACTGCATTGGTAGTTTGAAACATTTGTTATTTTTAATGCTTATTGTATTGATAATACACCTTTTTCCAAAATATCTATTGTTTTGTGAACTTTTTGGTCACAAAGAATCTTCAGGTACTGAAGCAAGTCTTCACATGTGAGTTCTCTAACATTGAGTTCAGGCCTAACTGTGTAGGTGTGTAATGTCTGTGGATGTGATGTTGGAATGTTGCTCTGACTGTCCTGGTCCTGATCTGCCAGCCAGCCATGGCAGCTCTCAAGTGATTCCGCCAGCACTGGGCTCCCTGCAACACACAATACATACAGCACAGCCATGGTAGGAGTCCATATGCACACTCAGCAAACGTGCGTGTGTCGGTTTTACCGGAAGTTCTCACAAGAATAGTAAACCAATGAAAATTCAGAGAAGTGAGGCCATTTTGCCATCCACACTTTGAGAAAGGCTATTTTATGCTTAGGAGTTAGGGTTAAAATGAAGGTTAGGGAAGGATTTTTAAATGGAAATTGTTGGTCCCCAAAAAGTCCTAAAGTATAGTAAAGTATAGCCTTTCAGAAACTATTCAGACCCCTTGCCTTTTTTCACATTTTGTTACATTACAGCCTTATTCTAAAATTTATGAAAATGTTTTTTTTCTTCTCTTCATCAATCTACACACAATACCCCATAATAACAAAGCTAAAACAGTTTTTCTAGACCTATATTGACATAAGTATTCAGACCCTTTACTTAGTTTGTTGAAGCACCTTTGGCAGCGATTATAGCATCAAGTCTTCTTGGGTATGACGCTACAAGCTTGGCACCCGTATTTGTGGAGTTTCTCCCATTCTTCTCTGTAGATCCTCTCAAACTCTGTCAGGTTGGATGGAGAGCGTCGCTGCACAGTTATGTTCAGGTCTCTCCAGAGATGTTCGATCGGGTTCAAGTCTAGACTCTGGCTGGGCCACTCAAGGACGTTCAGAGACTTCTGCGTTGTCTTGGCTGTGTGCTTAGGGTCGTTGTCCTGTTGGAAGGTGAACCTTCTCCCCAGTCTGAGGTCCTGAGTGCTCTGGAGCAGGTTTTCATCAAAGATATCTCTGTATTTTGCTCCTTCTCATCTTACAGCACGAAGCTCAGGACCAGTCTACTGTCAGTCTGTATGTACACACACACGTCACACTGTGCAATGTAACCCCCTCTCTGTTTCGTCTCACAGGATATTGATAAGGAGTATGAACCAAAAGGCCTGTCCTGATTTTTCTACTGGGTTAGAACCCAGACGTCACCAGACTGAATATCCTCATACAGCCTCCAGTCACTGGGTTGGTACTTTTGTGTATTGGTTTTTAGCTTGTGTGTTTCTACATGTACCCTGTGTGTGTGATGGCGCTCCTCAGGGATGACTATAACACGGAGGAGTCTCCACTTACTGACGAGGAAGAGCAGGAGAACAGAGCAGAGAATCGAGCAGAGAATCGTATCCTTCCAACAATATCATTTTCGGTTATGATACTTTGCAATCTTTGTTTTTCATTCCCTTCACCTTGATCACCAGATCACTAAGACTGTCGATGAAGATCAAACTGTTCAAAACATCCTGTACTTTCAACACAAACCCTCTCAATTACTGTATGCCCGCTATAAGTGATGATGTTCCATAGGTACTGCTGAAGGAGGGATCATTACGTCATGCAGGAGCGAGGAGAAAGATGAGTTTTGCCGTCCAACTGCCACCGGCGTCCCCCAGTGGCTTGAGAGGAGCGGCACACACAGACAGCCATAGCTACCCACCAGGTGAAGGACCTCGGCCCTAGGGCGAATGGCTGCTCTTGTCATATAGTAATATCACCTGAATTTCAACCAAGAGTAAATGACCAAATGTCTCCGTTTCAGTTCTGATTTAATGTATGATAGATGGTATTACTTGCACTTCTATAACACTTTTTTTGAATGATCAAATTAAATGAAATGTTATGTCACATGCGCCGAATACATCAGGTTACTCCTACACCTTACTGTGAAATGCTTGCTTACGAGCCCTTAACCAACCATGCAGTTTTAAGAAAAATAAGTGTTAAGTAAAAAATAGATTAGTCAAAAATAATAATTCAAGAGCAGCTGTAAAATAACAGTAGCGAGGCTATATACAGGGGGTACCGGTACAGAGTCAATGCGTGGGGGCACAGGTTAGTCAAGGTAATTGAAGTAAAATGTACATGTAGGTAGAGTTGGTCACTATTTATAGATGATAAACAGAGAGTAGCCGCAGTGTAAAATAGGGGGTGGGGGGACAATGCAAATAGCTGTTCAGGAGTCTTATGGCTTGGGGGCAGAAGCTGTTAAGAAGCCTTTTGGACCTAGACTTGGCGCAATGGTACCGCTTGCCATGCGGTAGCAGAGAGAACAGTCTATGACTAGGGTGGCTGGAGTCTTTGACCATTTTTAGGGCCTTCCTCTGACGCCGCCTGGTATAGAGGTCCTGGATGGCAGGAAGCTTGGCCCCAGTGATGTACTGGGCCGTACGGACTAGCCTCTGTAGTGCCTTGCGGTTGGAGTTTGAGCAGTTACCATACTAGGCAGTAATGCAACCAGTCAGGATGCTCTCGGTGGTGCAGCTGTAGAACTTTGAGGATCTGAGGACCCATGCTAAATCTTTTCAGCCTCCTGAGGGGGAATAGGCTTTGTCGTGCCCTCTTCACGACTGTCTTAGTGTGTTTGGACCAAGATAGTTTGTTGGTGATGTAGACACCAAGGAACTTAAAGCTCTCAACCTGCTCCACTACAGCCCTGTCGATGAGAATGGGGGCGTGCTCGGTCCTCCTTTTCCTGTAGTCCACAACCATGGTGCTGCATCATCATGGTCTGTTTCAACAAAGTGTGATTTGTTTAGCTTGAACTAATTAGGTTAGGATTCTTCTCTCAGTCTGGCAGCCAGCTGTTTTTTTGATGTGTCACAGGCCACCCGGCTGCCTATTCAAGTCTGTTGTCAAGACCCCCCTGCTGTCCTGCTCTCTGACAACCGAACACAAGAGGGCAGCATATCATTGCCATTCCACTCATTGTAGGTTCACACATAGATTGATAGCCACAAAGGACCATCCTCATTGTTAAAGGGCTTCAAAGGCTTTAATATGTGATGAAAGCGTTTGAATGATTTTGAATAACAATGTGTGTCAGGTGGTTCCTACCTCTATCCTTCCGGGTCTGTTTCCTGCTTGTCACTTACTGGTACCGAGGGACTTTTAATTTCCTTTTCATATCTAAAAGTTTGATCATGAATATTTGTAGGATATTGTTTTACACCTATTCAAGCAGATAGGGAACTATATATAAAATGTGATTGCGGTCCAAAAATGCAATTATATTCCTCAATGCCGAGTCTTTCCAGATTGTTGCCCTCTTCAATTCAAACCAGAGGTTTCCAATGGGGTTCAAGTCTGAAGACTGAGATGGCAGTTGCAACATGTTGATTTTGTGATCAATTACTAATGAATTTTCAGTTGTGCTTGAGCTTATTGTCTTGCTGTATGATTCACTTGCGCCGAAGTTTCAGCCTCTCAGCAGAGGCAACCTGATTTTTGCCTAAAAAAAATTCTGGCACTAGGTGAAGTTCATGATGCCGTTGACCTTAAAGGCCCCCAGGACCAGTAAAAGCAAAACGGCCCCATAACATCAAAGATCCACCACCATATTTTACAAGTAGGTATGGGGTTCTTTTCTGCATATTTCTTTCATAGCAAAAACTCACCACTGGTGTGCGTGGCCAAAGAGCTCTATTTTCATGTCATCCAACAAATGTAAACTCCAGGAGTTTGCTAAACGGCATTGGCGCTTGGATTGGAACCGGTGCTATGGTCAGATGACATGAAAATAGAGCTCTTTGACCACACACATCAGTGTTGGGTTTTGCGGTTGAAAAAATCTGCATATACAGAGAAGGGCTACTGCAAAATATGTTGGTAGCAACAAAGCCGGATGCCTCTAAAAGGAGGCTGAAATTTGGCCGCAAAGTGAATCTTCAGCAAGAAAACAACCCCAAGTACCAATTATACCGTGTTCCAATAACCCCAAACACACATTAGTATCAAAATAATTTCCCCCCCAAAAAATTGCATACAATAATAGCTCAGTATTTGTATTATTTTATGCAGTCTTTTTTTGTTCATCTTTATCAAGGGTGCTAATCATTTTGGACCTGACTGTATCTGTCCCTATACAGAGAGATTTGACAGCAGTTTGTAAAGAAGGGAGACTGTGACTAATCCACTCTGAAACTCCACTGTGTAACTATGAATAAAAGATTTTAAAAAACCAAAGATAAAAAAGGAAATATAAGAAAGAGGCAGGGCAAGAGAGATGATATGGAGGAGGATGTTTGCTTTGAAATTCGACTCTTACTGAGCCCCCTCCACGCCCAACTAAATTCTCTGTGCGCACAGCTCGCTGCATTGCCATAGAAACCTTCCCTTTAATCACAACAGAACCTAATTTCTTCCTCCTGACAAAGGCTCCACATCTGCCTTGGAGACCGCCTGCACCAGCCAGTCCCCAGCCCAGTCCCAAGGCCCACCTCTTACTCTCTAAGCCCTGCCAACCAGCAGGCCACCACTGCTCTTCCTACTCTCTCCTCTTTTCACTGTCTCCCTCACTTTCTTTTTTCCTCCCCATTTTCCTTCTCTTATTACTCCCATGCTCTTTCCATTCACTTCTCCACCTTCTGCCCCCACTATCCTTTTTGCCGTCTACTCTGATTTGAGCCCCTATTCTCATCCCTATTTTGCTTCACATGAAATATTGCGATTAGTCTCAGACAAAGCATAAGAGCAGCTAGTGGAAACTTGCTGAGAGACATTTTACACCCACACTTGCCAGACCTGCATCTACACGAACACTCTCTGTCTCTCTCGCTCTCTTATCTGAGCTTTCCAAACTGGCCTGTTTCCTGTTCATTTTTGCCATTTCTATCTCACCTCCTCTATGCCCTTATCAGTTACAGTCAATGTCCTGTTTTGTATTATTTTTTTTCCTGTGTTTTTGCCTTCACTCTCTCTTTTTGCTCTCGTCACTGTAGGTCTAGTCAAAACGGCACTTCATTTATTTTACTTAATACTTGCATGCAGTTCGTCAATCCTTTCCAAATCCGTTTAGATATGTGTATGTACGACAACATATTTTCCCTCTCACCTGGTAGGATTCACTTTTTATATGGCATGTTATCAGCTTCTAAGCACAAGAGAGTGCAATGGATGTTATTGCTCAGATAAATCACCTCCCTTCACACAAACCAGAAATATAATTTATTTGCAACAACTCTGTGATCTGCACTCTCCACCAGTTAAGACTCTCACCCTAATTCCCTTTTCTCTCTCTCTCCTTTTCAGATTGTCTATTTGGGAATTGTGCCAGGTATTTCCCTAGCCTGCCTGCTGCTCTGGAACATGACTAAAGAGCCCAGAGCCCTCCCCCCATTCCCCTCCAATTCACCCACCAATATGTGCTGCTAGGCAACCAGCAGACCAAGAGTCTCCAACCAATCAGGCTGTGCTGTTATTTTTCAAATCCGTTGATTGAACCTCTACCTTCAGATACCATTTTATTAATGTTCTGTTTTAGGTTTTATTCTCACTTTAAAGGGTCAGTTTTCCAGGCTTTGTGTATTTTGGGGGGTGAATGTTGTGCCTAGTCCTATACTTGGCATAAGTTTACTTTTGCTTTCAGCTGGGCAAAAAAACAGGCTACCGGGCAGTGGATGCTAAGTAATCTAGATCCTTTACCTGTAGATATTTTGTAATTGACTGTGTGATTGACACAGATGTCCGTTTAATATGATTATACAACGTTATATAATTATCAGCAGTGCTACTATTGTCAGTACACTTGCATTAAAGTCATGATAGTCATCACTTTTCAGTAGTTCTAAATTAAAAAGCAAGCGATGTTATTATGCTCTCTTTCATAGTGGTTTTCCCTTCTATGAGAGGACATACATCTGAAATACTTGTGTTCTGGTGTGGACTTAAAAACCCTCAGTTTGTGGTAAATGTGAAATGTTGAGATGACAGAGTCTGCTGGAACCAGAACAGGCCCCGGGCTAGGTTAAACATTAGTCTTGATCAGCCTTCTGAGTTTCAGTTGACTTGGCGTCATTCTGCCATTTACAGGAAGTTTGCTCATGAATAATTACAGCGGCCCTCCATTTCACAGGCTGCTAAGGGGGTTCTAGTTTGTGTGTCTGAGGAGCCATGTAAATCCCCCACTGGTGGAAAAAGTACCCAACTGTCATACTTGAGTAAAAGTAGAAAATGACTCAAGTGAAAGTCACCCAGTAAAATACTACTTGAGTACAAGTCTTTGGTTTTAAATATACTTATGTATTAGAAGTAAATGTAATTGTTCAAATATACTTAAGTATCAAAAGCAAAAGTATAAATCATTTCAAATTCCTTATATAAAGCAAACCAGACGGCACCATTTTCTTTTTTTACGGACAGCCAGGGTCACTCCAACACTCAGACATCATTTATAAACAAAACATTTGTGTTTAGTGAGTCTGCCAGATCAGAGGCAATAGGGATGACCATGGATGTTCTCTTGATACTGTAAGTGCGTGAATTTGACCATTTTCCTGTCCTGCTAAGTATTAAAAATGTAACGAATACTTTTGGGTGTCAGGGAAAATGTATTGAGTAAAAGGGCATTCTTTTCTTTAGGAATGTAGTGAAGTAAAATTAAAAGTTGTCAAAAATATAAATAGTAAAGTACAGATAACCCAAAAAACGACTTAAGTAAAAAATACTTTAAAGTACTACTTAAGTACTTTACACCACTGAATTCCCCTGAGCCCCAACTTTATTTCACCATGTGCACTGAGGACCACTGCTTTTTACGAGGGCTCCGTATTCCCTGTTATTACAGGTCCAAACATCTATTCTCTTATTCCTCCTTGTCCTTTCTTTGCACTTGAATAAGTTTGCCCTAAATATTTCAAAAACTAAAAGTTTGTATTTGGGACAAATCATTCACTAAACCCAGACCTCAACTAAATCTTGTAATGAATAATGTGGAAATTGAGCAAGTCGAGGAGACTAAACTGCTTGAAGTAACCTAGGATTGTAAACTGTCACGGTCAAAACATACTGATACCACAGTAGCTAAGATGGGGGATGTCTGTCTGTAATAAAGTGCAGCTCTGCCTTCTTAACAGCACTATCAACAAGGAAAGTCCTAAAGAGGGACTTAGGAAAATTGGTATTGCTATTGAAATGTTGAATACTCAGAGCTGTCTGTTTAAACTACGAGCACACAGCTCAGACACCTATCCATACCTCACAAGACATGCCACCAGAGAGCTCTTCACAGTCCCCAAGTCCATAACAGACTATGGGAGGCACACAGTACTACATAGAGCCATGACTACATTGAACTCTATTCCACATCAAGTAACTCATGCAAGCAGTAAAATCAGATTTAAAAACAGATAAAAATACACCATATGGAACAGCGGGGACTGTGAAGAGACACACACACACACACACAGGCACAGACACACGCATACACACACACACACACATAATAACATACGCACTATGTACACATGGAGTTTGTGTTGTAGAAATGTAGCAGTAGAGTAATGGCCTGAGGGTACACACTTAATGTGTTGTGCAATCTGCTGTGAAATGTAATGTCATGTTTCTTTGTATAACTGCCTTTATTTTGCAATACCCCAGGAAGAGTAGCTTCTGCCTTGGCCACAGCTAATGGGGATCCATAATAAATACAAATATCTCTCGGCCAGCCCTGGTTCATTCTCTGTCCTTCCTTAGTCTCTATGCTCCTATCAGTCCCTCCCCCACCCTATCCCCCAAGTGTCCCTCCTCGTCTCTGCTCTCTGGTGGCTGTGCAGATGGTTCTTTGTTGGTGTTTCATTATGGGGCCGAGGTCAGTGTGCCCTAACATTAACCCATGGATACTCCTCCCTCGGTTTCTCTGTCTCACGGCCTCCGAATGGTACGCCATAATTTCTCAATCAACGTTCGCTTATCTATGACGTCTCCTTAACTACAGCTCCACCAATGTTTGAGAATACACAGAATGTCAGTCTCTCGACTACCTTGGTGATGAGGAAGGAGCCTTATAAACCCCCAGATAAAGATCTAGCCAGTAGCCACCCTACAATTCAACTGTTGTGGTTGTGACTGAAAGGAAGAGCATATCTGTATAACCAATCATCATTTACCTATTACATCAGAAGATAGTCAAATTTCAGAAGAGCTGAGACATTTCAATCTGGACACCTTCTCATTGGTGTTCAATCTACACTGAACGAAAATACAAACGCAACATGTAAAGTGTTGGTCCCATGTTTCATGAGCTGAAATAAAATATCCCAGAAATGTTCCATATGCACAAAAGCCTTATTTCTCTATACTGTTGCGCACAAATTTGTCTACATCCCTATTCGTGAGAATTTTTGCTTATGCCAAGATAATCCATCCACCTGACAGGTGTGACATATTAAGAAGCTGATTAAACAGCATGATCACAGGTGCACCTTGTGCTGTGGACAATAAAAGGCCACTCTAAAATGTGCAGGTTTGTCACACAACATAATGCCACAGATGTCTCAGGAATGTCCACAAGAGCTGTTGCCAGAGAATTGAATGTTCATTTCACCATTTCCACCATAAGCCATCAACATTTTTTTTTTAATTCAGTACGTCCAACCGGCCTCACAACTGCAGACTACGTGTATGGCGCTGTGTGGGCGAGCGGTTTGCTAATGTCAACGTTGTGAACAGAGTGCCCCATGGTGGGGTTATAACACAATTGCACAGAGATACATTGCCATGCCATTCATCCTCCGCCATTGCCTCATGTTTCAGCATGATAATACACTGCCCCATGTCACTTTAATGAAGACGCAGAGAGTCAGGAAGCAGGTACAGATGACTAGTTTAATAATGCCCCTAGAGCGTTACAAAACAAGAGACGCGTCTGACATGAAAACAGAACCAATACTGCCTGATGACTGAGGTTGGTGAGGGCTATAAGAAGGGAGAGTAGTCAGGGTGGTGCTGAAGTCCAGGTGTGCTTAACGATGGGAGCAGGTGTGCGCAATAATGGTTGCCAGGTGTGCGCAATGTGGGTTGCCAGGCCCGGTGGTTAGTAGACAGGCGACGTCGAGCGCCGGAGGGAGGGAGCAGGCGTGGCAGTGGCAAGGAAGGATCTGTACACAGAAGCTGAAAATGTTCCAATTCTTCCATGGCCTGCATACTCACCAGACATGTCATCCTTTGAACATGTTTGGGATGCTCTGGGTCGACTTGAACAACAGCGTGTTCCAGGTCCCGCCAATATTCAACAACTTCGCATAGGCCACAATCAACAACTATGTGAAGGAGATCTGCATGATGTAAATGGTGGTCAAACCAGATACTGACTGGTTTTCTGATCCACACCCCTATCTTTTATTTATTTTTACCCCCTTTTTCTCCCCAATTTCATGGTGTCCAATTTTTTGCAGTTACTGTCTTGTCTCCCGTACGGGCTCGGGAGAGACGAAGGTCGAGAGCCATGCGTCCTCCGAAACACAACCCAACGAAGCCGCACTGCTTCTTAACACAGCGTGCATCCATACCGGAAGCCAGCCGCACCAATGTGTCAAAGGAAACACCGTACACCCAGCGTGCACTGCGCCCGGCCTGCCACAGAGGTCACTAGTGTGCGATGAGACAAGGATATCCCCACCGGCCAAACCCTCCCTAACCCGGACGACGCTAGGCCAATTGTACGTCGCTCCATGGACCTCCCGGTGGCGGCCGGCTGCGACAGATCCTGGGCTCGAACCCAGAGTCTCTGGAAGCAGCTGCGATGCAGTGCCTTAGACCACTGCACCACCCAGGAGGCCTATCTTTTATAAAAAAATAAATAAAACATCCTCTCACTGTCAACTGCGTTTATTTTCAGCAAACTTAACATGTGTAAATATTTGTACGAACATAAGATTCAACAACTGAGACAAACTGATCAAGTTCCACAGACATGTGACTAACAGAAATGGAATAACGTGTCCCTGAACCAAAGGGGGGGTAAAAATCTAAAGTAACAGTCAGTATCTGGTGTGGCCACCAGCTGCATTAAGTTCTGCAGTGCATCTCCTCCTCATGGACTGCACCAGATTTGCCAGTTCTTGCTGTGAGATGTTACTTAGCTCTTCCACCAAGGGCAGTTGTTGTTGCCATCCTGTACCTGTCCCGCAGGTGTGATGTTCGGATGCACCGATCCTCTGCAGGTGTTGTTGTTACGTGGTCTGCCACTGCGAGGACAATCAGCTGTTCGTCCTGTCTCCCTGTAGCGCTGTCTTAGAAGTCTCACAGTACAGACATTGCAATTTATTGCCCTGACCACATCAGCAGTCCTCATACCTCCTTGCAGCATGCCTAATGCACATTCACACAGATGAGCAGGGACCCTGGGCATCTTTGTTTATGGTGTTTTTCAGAGTCAGTAGAAGAGTCAGTGTCCTAAGTTTTCATAACTGTGGCCTTAATTGACTACTGTCTGTAAGCTGTTAGTGTCTTAACGACCGTTCCACAGGTGCGTGTTCATTAATTGTTTATGGTTCATTGAACAAGCATGGGAAACAGTGCTTAAACCATTTACAATGAAGATCTGTGAAGTTATTTTGATTTCTACAAATTATCTTTGAAAGACAGGATCCTGAAAAAGGGAAGTTATTTTTTTTGCTGAGTTTATGTTCCCAGTCATGTGAAATCCATAGATTAGGGACTAATTCATTTATTTCAATTGACTGATTTCCTTATGTGAACTGTAACTCAGTCAAATCTTTGAAATTGTAGCATGTTGTGTTTATATTTTTGTTGAAAATATGTCTGATCTACTGTAGAAGGAAATGTAAATGTATCATCTGTTCTGTCATCCCACAACAGCTCTGCCTCATCATTGGTCAGAGCCACCATTATTGAGCCATTAGCCACGGATTCTAAGTTCAACAGCGATGCTGACTGACCCCACGGGTGATGGCGTTTTGCACCTAGTCCAAGTGTGTGTGGTCAAATCTGTTCAGAGAAAAATAAAATAATACTACATTTGAGAGCAAAAATCAAATCAAATGTTATTGGTCACATACACATGTATGTTAATGCGAGTGTAGCGAAATGCTTGTGCTTCTAGTTCCGACAGTGCAGTAATACAGTACCTAACAAGTAATCTAACAGTTCCCCAACAACTACCTAATACACACAAATCTAAAGGGGTGAATGAGAATATGTACATATAAGTATATGGATGAGCGATGGCTGAGCGGCATAGGCAAGGTGCAATACATGGTATAAAATACAGTATATGCATGTGAGTAATGTAAGATACGTAAACATTATTAAAGTTCAATTTTTCAAAGTGGCATTGTTTAAGTGACTAGTGTTCCATTTATTATAGTGGCCAGTGACTGGGTCTCAATGTAGGCAGCAGCCTCTGAGGTAGTTGCTGTTTAGTAGTCTGATGGCCATGAGATAGAAGCTGTTTTTCAGTCTCTCTGTCCCAGCTTTGATGCACCTGTACTGACCTCGCCTTCTGGATCATAGTGTGGTGAACAGGCAGTGGCTCGGGCGGTTGTTGTCCTTGATGATCTTTCTGGCCTTCCTTTGACATCGGGTGCTGTAGGTGTCATGGAGGGCAGGTAGTTTGCCCCCGGTGATGCGTTGTGCAGACCGCACCACCCTCTGGAGAGCCTTGGGTTGCGTGTGGTGCAGTTGCCGTACCAGGCGGTGATATAGTCCGACAAGATGCTCTCGATTGTGCATCTGTAAAAGTTTGTCAGGGTTTTGGGTGACAAGGCAAAATTCTTCCGCCCTGATGTTGAAGAGGCACTGTTGTGCCTTCTTCACCACACTGTCTGTGTGAGTGGACCATTTGAGACATGTGGACCATTGGAGACTTATATCTCTCTCACTAACTTCAAGCATAGCTATCTAAGCAGCTTACCGTTCGCTGCAGCTGTACACAGCCCATCTGTAAATAGCCCATCCAATCTGCCTACCTCGTCCCCTTATTGTTTCATTTACTTTTCTGCTCTTTTGCACACCAGTATTTCTACTTGCACATCATCATCTGCACATCTGTAACTCCAGTGTTAATTTGCTAAATTGTAATTACTTCGCTACTATGCCCTATTTATTGCCTTATCTCCTCATGCCATATGCACACACTGTATATAGACTTTTTTTTATATTGTGTTATTGACTGTACATTTGTTTACTCCATGTGTAACTCTGTGTTGTTGTTTGTGTCGCACTACTTTGCTTTATCTTGGCCAGGCCGCAGTTGTTAATGAGAACTTGTTGTCAACTGGCCTACCTGGTTAAATAAAGGTGAAATAAAATAATGTTGTGTTAATGATGATGTTTACGCCAAGGAACTTTAAATCCTTCCACCTCCACTGCTGTCCCTTCATGTGGACAAGGGGTTTCATGTTGTTTTGTTACATAACAAAAAAAAACACTCAAGGCATGACTTATGAATGTAGGTTCAGAGGAAAAGGGTAGTGAGGAGGGTCCACCAATGAGATGCCTCTGAGCAGGCATTACACAGACCAATAGTCGCAGTAAGGAACAGGTAGAATGAAGGCGGGAAACCTAGAGGGAGTTGGAGAAACTGAATTAGTGGAAATTTCCACTTTCCTAGCAAGGCAGGAGTGTGGGTGGGGCTTGAGATGGAATAAGGTGGTGTTGTACAAACACAGGGCACATGGAGTCATTCCCTGTTCTCCTTACTTCGACTCTGCTACTGGGGTGGGCTGCCATTAACCTTTTTCTCTACCACAATCTCTCTATAGAGCTCACCTTATCTCTAGGCTATTCTTTCTACCTGCCACAGATGTTTGCACTTGGGAAAGCAGGAGATAACACCAAGAATAGAGTACAATAAGAATTCTTAAAATAGCGCTCAGCAGGTTGGCCTATCGGGTTGAAGTAAAATGGTTTTTTTTCTCCACTTGCTCATCCATTCAGTACTTTTTCCTCTCTCCTTTACACTCTGTCCCTTTTCAGTCTCTTCACAAACTCCACTATTTTGGTACTAGCAGAAATAAAAGGTGGCATCCATTTTGCAAACCTTTCCACCCAGTCCTTTTCATTTCAGTCCTCTCAACTTTAATGCTAATTTGACAAAATGAGAGATTAAATCAATGATTACATGCTTCGATGTTCCTGTCACCTTAAAATGAGCCGGACACCTCCGGGTTGGGGCCAAGGGGCCACATTCCAGGAGGTAGCCGGCCATGTGGCTTTGTAAGTCCACAGTCTGTAAGGATACAGAGAATACATCATGCAAGACCAATTACAGTGGTGAAGGTACGATAGCAATCATAGGTGTTTTCATTGTTGCATGTACTTATGAAAGTGTACATGACCAACATCCCTGTTGGCACCGATAGCAAAGACTGAGCTCCCCCGCTGGCACATCCACTGTCTAGGAACTCTTCAGAGGTTCTGTACACTCTGTCACTGTGCAGCAGTCAACTTATATGTTGCCCTGCTTCTTTATTGGATCTGCCTGGAACCCCGAGAAAGCCATTCAGAGCGTGCAAGACACCACTGTTCAGAAGAATAGAGCCCAGTTAGCCACTGCCAATTCTTCTAATTATGGGGACCCTTGCCCCTCCTAATCCTGACCTCTGCTCTTTGATGCCCCCCGCTCTGCTCTCCCCTCAAGCACTGACATTCCATGGATCAGGTCTTTTGTCTCCCTGTTTGTCAGGTGTGATTGATTGTGAGTAACTCTGTCTTGTGTTTATTCAGATTTTTTTGGGGGGGGGACAATCATGAGCAAAAAAAACTGACGTTGAAAGTTCTTAGTTTTGTGATGGTGGTGGTGGTGGTGGTGGTGGAGGGGATGCCTGATGGCCAAACGACTCACTTTTGCCTGCCATTCTAAAACTAAAGATCAACTTCTTGAGCACAAAGACTCTATTCTCTCTGCCTGGCCCCGACAGTTATAGAGACTCTCTGTTGCGCCGCATCCGTTCATAAGTCAAAATAATGTTCCATCGTGGCTTTCTAAGTCATGTAGCAACTGTGAGGAAAATACTCTTACTGTGTCAGAGGGTAAAATGGAACACTGCCCATGATTCTGAGACCGTCTCCTGCAAACCGTAAAGGTGATAGATCACACAACCGTGAACAGCATACAGATGTAGGATATTTCTCTCACTCCCTCTTCACTTTTTGCTCAAACTCACTCTTTCTCAGTGAACTTCTCTACCTGTTTCAAGCAACCTACTACAAGGGACCAGCAGGGGGACATTTCTGGAAGAGGTCCAGTATCCATGGAAACAAGTTGAGGTGGTAGGCATATGAAAGAGAGAGAGAGAAAAAAAATGACAGGAAATTATCTCACAAACACTCCCCTCTCTGATTGCCCCCATTTTCCAGTCACAGAGAATGAGTAATGCTTGGACTGACTGCTTTTTTTCGGGCAGTTAGACTGCTTCTCTTTTCGTTCCGGACTACGCAAAGACTGGGATCATTTGATTGCAGATGTCTGTTTCAGTGCTCTGTGGTCTCCACGTGGTCTTCATTTCCAAAATAAAAGGACTACCGTAACTGTAGGCCTATATATACACTATGTCAGCCTTCATTGAATGCATTTCCTTTGCTGTCGTCTATTGATTTAGTGCCATTAATGACCAGGAAATATTGGGAAGTATTTGATTAAACTATTAGTGTAAGTATTTACCCGTTTATTTTTTATGATGGACACAATAGTTGTCCTCTTCCCCACGAAAAAACAAGATTCCCAGACACAAACTCCCATGGACTGAGATAACCCACTATGACACTGACATAGCCCTTTGATCTCGCCATGTAATTATAGCTGTTTTCCACCGGTTATAATTACATTTGAGTCAAATCTGGGATTAATGACTGAATGAGCTCTCTAAGGCTTCCTCAAATAAAGCTTCGGTATTTTGGTGAACATAATATAACCAAACCAGCCAGCCAGGGTATTACTCTTGAGGGTGCCCTGAAAAAAAGTCTGGGCCTTCATTTAACACTTGTTTTGATATTCTTCATATATAAAGGGTGCACATGCATGAGTCCCAATCATTTCAACCCGAGAGTAGAAATATCCAAGCTTTGGATATGGAAGATGAGCAATATCAGCAAAGAAAATGCAAATAATCTCATAAATTCTCTCTCTTGTCACTGTTCTATCCTTTTAAAGGTTGTCTCAGCCTAATGCCAAAGAAGGATATTCATATACATCAGTAAATGTTGGCCAGGTGGAGTCAAAAGCTCATGTAACAAAAACGCTCTCCATCTAGGACCTCCAAGAGGGCTTTATTATCAATCTTGGTGATCTCTGACGTCTCTAGTGAGCACCTGGAGAGAAGCAAATGAAAATATTCTGCCCAGTGGCCCCTACCGAGCTGCGACACAAGCTGTTACAGCACCATGTTCAGGTGATCCCCGTTTTTGGTGGCCTGTACATACTTCCTGAATCAGCCCGACTAACCGGTGCCTGTATGTAGCCTCGCTACTGTATATGGCCTCGCTACTGTTATTTTTCACTGTCTTTTTACTGTAGTTTTTATTTCTTTACTAACCTATTGTTCACCTTATACCTTTTTTTGCACTGTTGGTTAGAGCCTGTAAGTAAGCATTTCACTGTACGGTCTACACCTGTTGTATTCGGCGCACGTGACAAATAAACTTTGATTTGATTTCATCACCTTGAGCTCAGTTAAGCGTGTTCAGTGTCATGGCTCTGGGCACGTGATTGTGCCATATGTCGCGCCCTGAGGTTTAAACCGTGAGATGAATGAGAAACGGAGCAGAAGGGCTCACCTTAAATTACCCAGGAGAGAGGAATCAGGTGTGATCTGTGATATGCAGTACCACTTTCTAATACTCTGGAGCAGGTGCTCACCCCACCCTCTTAGTGGGGGACAAATGAAAAGTCTCATTTCATAATAGTAACAATAATGGAAACGGTTCTTAATACCGTGATACTAATGACATACATGTATCATATCAGAGGCAAAACTGGAGTTATCGTATTTGAGCATTGATTATATGTCTGGGTCTGGGTAGAGGAGATTGACAAGATAATATTCCACAGTGAGTGAGTCTGCATTATACTGGAACAGATGCTCAGTGTAGCTCCATTTGCAATACAATAGCCCCCACACAACAAGCTAAACGAAACGGTGGCCATAAACAAAAGACTCCAAAGTGGCTTGGCGTGGTGTGTGTGTGGTGCCTGCATCTGTGTGTAAGCGCGTGTGTGTGTGTGCATTTGAGTGCGCGTGCAAATACACAGGCATACAGAAAACTACAACATGTGATGGTCCTGCCCCAACCTTAGACCAAATGATGACTGTGTGAGGGCTCACCAATGCCACACTCAATTATCTAATTATATTTATAAAAGCATCCAGGTGTTATAAGGAATCAACTTTAAACGTACAGTGGGGCAAAAAAGTATTTAGTCAGCCACCAATTGTGCAAGTTCTCCCACTTAAAAAGATGAGAGAGGCCTGTAATTTTCATCATAGGTACACTTCAACTATGACAGACAAAATTAGAAAAGAAATCCAGAAAATCACATTGTAGGATTTTTTATGAATTTATTTGCAGATTATGGTGGAAAATAAGTATGTACAGTATGAACCATAAAACGATGAGAGACATACTGTACAATCATGGCCATGGGACACAATCTATGTTGGACATGACATCAAATCTGTGAAGGAAACATTTAGGGCTACTTTTTTTTGAAGGACTTCCGAGGCTTGTGTACAGTGCCTTGCGAAAGTATTCGGCGCACTTGAACTTTGCGACCTTTTGCCACATTTCAGGCTTCAAACATAAAGATATAAAACTGTATTTTTTTGTGAAGAATCAACAACAAGTGGGACACAATCATGAAGTGGAACGACATTTATTGGATATTTCAAACCTTTTTAACAAATCAAAAACTGAAAAATTGGGCGTGCAGAATTATTCAGCCCCTTTACTTTCAGTGCAGCAAACTCTCTCCAGAAGTTCAGTGAGGATCTCTGAATGATCCAATGTTGACCTAAATGACTAATGATGATAAATACAATCCACCTGTGTGTAATCAAGTCTCCGTATAAATGCACCTGCACTATGATAGTCTCAGAGATCCGTTAAAAGCGCAGAGAGCATCATGAAGAACAAGGAACACACCAGGCAGGTCCGAGATACTGTTGTGAAGAAGTTTAAAGACGGATTTGGATACAAAACGATTTCCCAAGCTTTAAACATCCCAAGGAGCACTGTGCAAGCGATAATATTGAAATGGAAGGAGTATCAGACCACTGCAAATCTACCAAGACCTGGCCGTCCCTCTAAACTTTCAGCTCATACAAGGAGAAGACTGATCAGAGATGCAGCCAAGAGGCCCATGATCACTCTGGATGAACTGCAGAGATCTACAGCTGAGGTGGGAGACTCTGTCCATAGGACAACAATCAGTCGTATATTGCACAAATCTGGCCTTTATGGAAGAGTGGCAAGAAGAAAGCCATTTCTTAAAGATATCCATAAAAAGTGTCGTTTAAAGTTTGCCACAAGCCACCTGGGAGACACACCAAACATGTGGAAGAAGGTGCTCTGGTCAGATGAAACCAAAATTGAACTTTTTGGCAACAATGCAAAACGTTATGTTTGGCGTAAAAGCAACACAGCTCATCACCCTGAACACACCATCCCCACTGTCAAACATGGTGGTGGCAGCATCATGGTTTGGGCCTGCTTTTCTTCAGCAGGGACAGGGAAGATGGTTAAATTTGATGGGAAGATGGATGGAGCCAAATACAGGACCATTCTGGAAGAAAACCTGATGGAGTCTGCAAAAGACCTGAGACTGGGATGGAGATTTGTCTTCCAACAAGACAATGATCCAAAACATAAAGCAAAATCTACAATGGAATGGTTCAAAAATAAACATATCCAGGTGTTAGAATGGCCAAGTCAAAGTCCAGACCTGAATCCAATCGAGAATCTGTGGAATCTGTCTGAATCCAGACTGAATCTGTCAGTCTCTCGATGTGCAAAACTGATAGAGACATACCCCAAGCGACTTACAGCTGTAATCGCAGCAAAAGGTGGCGCTACAAAGTATTAACTTCAGGGGGCTGAATAATTTTGCACGCCCAATTTTTCAGTTTTTGATTTGTTAAAAAAGTTTGAAATATCCAATAAATGTCGTTACACTTCATGATTGTGTCCCACTTGTTGTTGATTCTTCACAAAAAAATACAGTTTTATATCTTTATGTTTGAAGCCTGAAATGTGGCAAAAGGTCGCAAAGTTCAAGGGGGCCGAATACTTTCGCAAGGCACTGTAGCGTTAAGTGAGAGAAGTGGCCAACGGTCCATACAAGTGCAGTAATCCAATGTGCAGAGCAAAGTTTCTCCAGATTCACAAAAAAAGGAGACCACCCTACTCTCCTCCCCTCACACCCCATTCTCCTTCCTGCCGTCATTGTCTGTCAGACTCAAATCAGATGGCCACACCTTAATTGCTGACCCTACGACCAAAGCCATTGTACTGCATGTGGACTTTCCTGCCATAGAATACGTGGCCCCAAACAGACCAATGATTTCTGACCAGCCCTCAGCCTGTAGTCCATTGCGTTATGTTTCATAAAAATACTGAACACGGATAAAGTATTGGTGGGACACAGAATCAGAAGTTTTATGAAACATGTTTCGAAACAACTCAGAAAAGAACACATAGGCCTAGTTGATCTCATGATTCCCATCATTCATAGATGACCAGCATCTATGAACATTTGAACATCTTGGCCATGTTCTGTTATAATCTCCACCTGGCACAGCCAGAAGAGGACTGGTCACCCCTCATAGCCTGGTTCCTTTCTAGGTTTCTTCCTAGTTTCTGGCCTTTCTAGTGAGTCTTTCCTAGCCACCGTGCTTCTACACCTGCATTGCTTGCTGTTTGGGGTTTTAGGCTGGGCTCCTGTACAGCACTTTGAGATATCAGCTGATGTAAGAAGGGCTTTCTAAATGCATTTGACTAGACATGCTGCTTGTTTCCCAATTATTACTCTGGCCCAAGAATTGCAATGGTTAACATTCACATGGATCACCATTCGTGCTTTACAGTTCAGATATTTCATATTACACAGACAGTCACAGACACAGCGAATAAGTGTAGGTAGCTTACTGGCTTGCTTGTAATAGGCTTATGTAGGCTAGCTATTGTATTCAAATACAAAAGCCTCCTTCTCATTTTTTTCATACGAGGCACTGTGTTCCTGACCTTCATGTTTAAAATAGAGAAGTCTAACCGAGGCAAGAGGTGTGGTTTAGTTAGTAAATGGTTTCACATCATATCATCTTTGTGCTGTAATTTGATACTTAGGCACTGAAGACAAAGGGATAAGAGTCTCTACCAGGGCTTTACACATGTTTCTAGATGGACGAAATCAAGGACAACTTGTTTTGAATACAAATATGTCAAAATCAAGACAAGAAAGAACTACAATTGGCAACAGCATTAATGATAAAAAATATTGTTGTTTTTGAATGTAGGGAATGCTTGCAGTCACACAAAGGAACCACATTCATCAACGCACACTTCAAGCACGTTCTTAGAATAGGCTATTGCTTACATTAAACACCATTAAAATGTCAAATGTAATTCATGAGAGAAAATAACAATGTTAATATCCCTAAGATACTTTCAATTTAAATAATTTAATGTTATCACATAAACACTTTCTTTATGCTTTACATCAGAGTGCACGCTTTACATTTTCAACCAATTAGGAGAAGGACAGCTGGGAGGAGCTTGATAATCGGGCTCAAATTCGGAAGATTGACAACAATCTGTCCAATAAGAACCGCTTAAACGTGTTTGTTACTTTAGATTGTCCAATTACGTTTTAGATCGACCGTCTCCATTCTAACTAATGGACTACAGTTGAGCCTAACAGATGTCGCTGGTGTTCATAACTCTCTCCTCAGCGTGTCATTGAAACAGGCTTATATCACTGCCATAAACATCAAACAAAGTATTTATTTCGGAAGCAAATTATACCCTTAAATTAAACTAGCTATGGCTGATACCGCAGTAGAGACGACCACAACCACCGAGATTTCAGCAAAGGTGAGTGATTAATTTGACTAGCTAACAACTTTACTCTTCAGCTAAGCCTGCATGAACACCAGCTAGCTAACTTGAGCTGTAATAGCAAGCTACAGTAGCCAGCCGTGTAATAATAACCAAGTAACTAGCTAACATTAATGTTAGTCACTGTCAATGGCTGAAACATAGTATCTATTTCTCAAACATTTAGTTAGCTATTTAACCTGTTCAATAACTTCGCTAGCTCCATTAGTAGTAAGTACTACATTGATTACTGCGTTGTTTTGATTTTGCAAGAAAGGACTTTCACTGTACTTCAGCACGTGACATTTAACTTCAACTATTGGCGACTTGGCCTGTGACTAACTTTCCTAACCAGCTAGTTTTATCGTTACATTTGCAATGTGGCTACCTTAGCAAGTTTAAGTTATTACTAGTTAGTAAACGTTAGCTAAAAAGCAACTCAAATTGAATGCGCTCGAGCTACACTGTTGCGCGATGGCGGGAAGGGATAACGTTAATCTTTCACAGTGCGAGAGGAGTGTGCACGCTTATCTTTCTCGTAGGGAACAGCGATGCTAGCCTTCGGTTGTGTGCACTTTGGCAGTGGTCGGGCATGCGCCGCTAGTAAATACTGGAGATATGTAGAAAGGTTACTACAATTTTAACCATCCGAATTAAAGATGGCGACGAGTATATGGCCACATCGTGGTGGACATGCTTCAGTTGTGTCAGTGAGACAACCAAGAATAACATATTTTTAGGAGCTTAAAGAGAAGAAAGAGGTTGCCGAGGAGGTGATGGTGGAGAAGAAGGAGAACGGCAGTGGGGACGCACCTGGCAATGAAACAGTGAGTTGATGCCGAAGTTTATTTCCTTGGGAGCCTCATGGCCTTTTGTCTTGGCGCCATCATCATACAGGTGTCTCCAGACTCAGCCCCAACTACCCCACCCCCACTCACTACTCTTTGTTTATTTTGTGAAATGGCACAAATGTTTCTTAAGGCATGTGTTGGACCTCATTGCATTCCCTTTCCTTATTCTCAGGGGGAATTAAGTATAAACTGCAACATGTGCCCTGTTTTAACTCTGAAGCGTGTTGGCTGTAACTGTTGGGTTAACTTTTTCAGAATACTTTTCTGAAAGAAATTCCTTATCACTCATGCATACAATTAACCCACATTTATGTGAAATATTAAAGTTTGTCATTCTTTGATTCCTTCCCTCTAGCACACAAATGGTGCAGAGGAGACAAATGGTGCAAAAGAGAAGACAAATGGTGCAATTCATTCTGAAGTAACTCCAGAGGTTGAAGAGGATGGTAAATTCATGTCCCTCTTTGGACTAACAGCTGGATATTTTTTTTAATGTTTAATGGTTATTTGATACATGTGAGGTGCTTGAAGTTCATGTTTTTACTTCATATATGAATGTGATTGCAGGAGAGGGAGAGGATGCAGAAGAAGATGCAGAAGAAGCTGCTGATGAGGAGGTTGGCCACCCTGTGAAGCGCCCAGCTGAGGAGGAGGTACAGTTTTGTCCGATTTTAAAACCCGTCAATATCCGATTTTAAAACCTGTCAATATACAATAGTCTCACAGTAAAAGTTGAGCCATCTTTATTACTGTTTTATATCTGGCCACTAAGTTCTCTCCTCACTTAAATGTTTATGTTTGCCCTCAGGAACAAGGGGAAACAAAAAAACAGAAAACAGAAAACGATGACTCAAAGGAAGCTGAAGTGGAGGCCTAGAACACTCCGTCTGTACTCTTCCGCAGCTCTGTCTACATGACGTTGTCAACTTTACCTTGTAGAGCTTGTGCTTTATGTATGTTTTACAGATTTTGTTTGCCCCCAAGATATTACATTGCACTGGAGTCCTTAAACATAGTGGCCTCCTCCCTTTTTTTATAAGATGTTATTTATTGGTTTCTTACGCAAAAAAAACTTGTGCAAATAGGATCCATGCTGTTTTATCAGTATGTTAGTTTGTTGTTGTTACTGCTGACCAGTTGATTCAGGCAGGCAGCTGCACCCTTCTCCACATTTTCAAGGTGACCTCAGACTCACTAAAGACCAAAGATAAGTTTTAAGCAGGGGCTAATGGACTATTGTTAGCATTATTAGTTCAGGCTTTTTTAATACCTTTTGTTTAGTGCTGCTGCTAGTAGTTAATCCTTTGTCTGACTGATCTGTTAACGCAACAATGGCACAAATAAAAGAACACCTCCGTAATCAAAGATGGCTTGATCCTGTTTAGGGGTCTGGCTTCTGCAATGTTAATTACCCCCTGTTAATTCTTAAGGCGTTGGTCATATGTTTTGTATGCATTTTAAAACAAGTTTGTACCCAAGATACTGTTTTTCTGTTTTATTTTCAGTTATTTTTTTGTCTGGTTGACTCAAATTGTCTATAATGGTCTTTATCAGAACAACATTCCCAACCTAGTGTTCTTTCTCTTCTAGTGCAGTTATATTTCATGATTGCTATTTGGTTGCTTCGGCCACTGCTTTGTATATTCTGGTTGTTGATGATTAAATAAGTCAGTCTTGTCTTTTTAACCATGGTGTTTTGTTTTTGCATACGCTGTAGTTAAATGTGCTGGATATTTCACCTGTTTAAAGGGCAATTCTGCCACTTTTCAACCTCTTATTCTTGATCTCCAGTGCCATACTAGTGTCTACATATCTGTAAACGGTACTTTTCCATGGTCTGCGGTTAAGATCCTAAAAAGCGCTTCTCTGTGACATCACAGGGTAGATTTCAAAGTAAAAAATGTAAATGTCAAACCCTGCCACGAGTTTCTAGCCATAGAGAGGATATTTTCTTGCTCCCCACGTCACTACGAATCTCATGGTTTTAAAAATCATTGCTTTAACTTGATATCATCGGGTCGAATTTTGCAACTTTTTTTCTACAAAACAGAAATGCGCTGTTAAACACTTGTAGACACTGGTATTGTGCTGGAGATAATGAAAATGAGGTTAGTGGTGGAATTGCCATGTAAGATGCTTTACACTGTTAACACCAAATTACAATTGTGCCTAACAATGAAATAAGGGATGCTTTCAGTTAAAACAGTTCTAGCCATGTAAAGTATCTGATGTCAGTTGACTTAAGGCATAAGACTGAATATGGATGGGAGTAATTCCCAAGATGATTTTGTAACTGGGAAAGGGGTGATTCTTGTCATCTGGATTTTGGCTTCTTTTTTTTCTCCATAGAACTACACGTCAATCAATTGAAGTCCTGACGTGTTGCGGTTTAGACCCATCTAGTGGTGTAAACTGGTACTGTAGGTCAATTCAGGGTAGAATTTATTTTTGAGAATCGTTTTTATTTGATAGAACCCCCATGTGGATAGAGGTTTTCTGATAATGACCGGTTATGAAGATTACATAGCTGTAAATCTAATACCAATATTTTACAAAAGGAAATTAAGCCTAAAGTACACATATGCATAATTATCTGCATAGAGGAGACCTAAGATGTGTGAAGTTCTATGATAGTGAGCTTAATAAAAAAGTACAATAGCCCAAAAAGTAAAAATTATCATTTTAATTGAACTCAACCCTAAAGTAGCTGTTACAGTAATACAGTTAATATTGGAATTAAGGATGAAGAACATCAGAAAACACTTTATTGTAAAATACTAGAAATGTTGTGTTGAATTGAAGCAAGTTGCAACAGCATGATGATCCATACAGTTGCTGTTTTCTCAAAAGAAACCAGTCAGAAACATGACATCATCATGGCACGTGTCCAGTCTGTTATGGAGGCTTTAGTGGTAGACCCTGATCAACATTCCGCTGAGGCATCAGCTCTAGATGACTCATGACAGTGGGGTGTTTCACGGTGGTGGGCATTTTAGTGAAACTTACAAATGAAGCTGAACGCAGGCATGAGTTATTGATAACAATTCATTTTAAAAAAATGCCCGGAAACAGTCTCTGTGTCAACTAAGTGATGTTCAAGGTAAGCAATGCCGAGCAAGTTTTTTTAGCCTGTCATAGATTTTCTCAATTGAAAAGTAATTATGATTTTACCAATGTTTTATAATTGGATGATTACATGAAATGTTATTTGAGCGGTTTATAATCAAATGAATTGAGTGAATAAATGCAGCAGCGTGTGATGAGACTGGATAACTAACCCAAATGTGAGAGGGTCACCAGTGAGCCAGTTTGGGTCGTGTGGTGAAACAAGCCTAAACCTTAACTAAAGCATGCGCCTTAACGGTGAAAATAAGCACTTGCTGTTGGCAAATATGAACCCAAAAGTCTTCCCTCTCAAAGTTGTCCAGCGCCATCTTAAGCATAGTTCACATGCATCTTCCTGAATTCTTTCTCGCCACCAAAACAACAGATTTGTTGTTCTTCTTTTTGTTCGGTTTCCGATGGAATGCCGAATCACACCCCAGTTTCAACTTCTCTTCCTGGTAATGACAAGAATCACTGTCATTACAACAGTCACGCCAGGAGCAAGGTGACAGGACAGAGTGATGTCCATGGCTTAGTAAAGGGTCCATCTCTGTGTGTATGTTTGTAAACGCATTAGTGAGTTTCAAGTCAAAATGGTAATAAATAATGACCATAATAATCTGAATGCCTTGTGTGAAAGATGTAAAACCTCAGAGGCACAGTTTGGCTCTTTATTGTTCACATAGTACAAACTACATTGAGTGAGGGTGGTCCTATGGCTTGCATGTGTGTGTAAATGTACTGTAGATATGCTACTGTGCTTACATGAATTCAGGGCTTCAAGCAAAAGGTCATTGGTGACACATTCAGACAGTCCCTAAGCCTGCCTACAGTGGGATGATAGTGTGCTGACAGAGAAACAGGCAGGTAGACATTCCCTCGGACATCAGACCAAAACAGAAGATGCAGGGCATTGAGACTACAGCGCATGCATATATTAGGCGAGGCCAAAACAATTAACCCCTTCAAAGATTGTTTACATTTTTTCCTGATGTCCTGGGGAATAGGAGCTGTAGGGCTGTAATTATTTAGGCACGCACAAAATTAACATAAGTGCCGCTTTTTAGTGGAAATTGTGGGAGAGAAATACATGGACACACTATAACACACTGACACCGCAGAACGGTGGCCTCTGTCAGTCTAAGCTCTAAGAGGAGCTATGCTAAGTAGTGCGAGAGAGTACAGTACTGTATGTGCTTTGCAGAGAGACACAGAGTGTGTAGGCTATACGCGGTGTGCGTTGTGACAGAAGGCTGCAGTGTGATAGTGTGTAGTGCAGTGTGAGACAAGGGGGGGTCTAAATGTGCACCAGTAGTGGCTGGGCCTCACTTTCGGAAGGCTCACCCTCAGGGGGGGGCAGGTGGTACACCACGCAGAGGGAGGAGTACAGACAGCCCACGAATGACATCGCGCTAGAAAAGTACATCACTCCCTGGGCCCCGCCCACCAGCGAGGTCAGAGGTCCCATCGCCACAGAGACTATGATCTGAGCTAGGAAGTACTGGCAGCTGAGCAGAGAGATGTCCACCCCCATCCCTCTTCTGGTCCCTTCCTCTGACGAGCCACAGAACTACACAAACGGAGAGAGATGGCACATGTATGATTGATACTGTGAACACTTTTACAACAAACACATTTTTACAAATAAATCTATAAAGACAGTACTGTGCTATATCAAAACACTTGACCAATACTGTATAAAATACTTTCACAAAACCCCAATTCAGAACATTATATAATATGTTCACATTTATGTGTTGTATTCAGTGTATACCCATTCATATTCACTAACCTGTGGGCTCTGGTAGTATTCACACAGCAGAGAGTAAGGCAGTGTGCACAGAGAGGAGAAGAGCACCCCGTAGGTGACACAGAGCGACAGCACCACATAGAGGTTGGTGGAGAGTGTAGCAAGGCCCGTGCCAAGGCCAAACGCCAGGTAGGCAAAGAAATAGAGAGAGCGGAGGGAAAAACGCTCCTCCAGCTTCTCCAGTATGGCTATGAATAGAAACAAGAGGAGAGGAAGATAACAGAAGGGGAAAGCCTGTAAAACAACTATATCTGCTAAAGAATCTAAATGATGGCTGTTGTGTGAGGTGTGTGTTCTATTTCTGTGTTTTTGTGAGTGTGTGGAATGTTGAGCGGATTTACACTTGCTACCAGACTGAATAATGCGCTGAACATGCTCAAAAGTGACGATGCGGCAGTTAGCCAGAGCCTCCCTCCCTCCTTCCTCCTCCTCCGTCAGTCCATAAGGTCCCACTGGCCACGGACAGTGGCCTCGGACAGTTAGTATCACTGATATTTGGCAGTCTCTGCAATGTATATAGGCTCACAGTACTTGGCCTCCATTTTGCAGGCCTGCCTAAGACATAAGCAAAGTAACTGGCTAGGTATGGTTCTTTTTCAGCTGTAATAGGCAGCGTAGCTGTTTGGAGAACAGGGTGTTTTCTGTATCCTTAAGTGTCCATGCATACAAAGAGCTTTGAAATGTTTGAATCATTCTTGAAAGTAATGTGATTTGTGGATTCAAATAAAGTATTTAAAAAGTTGTGTTTTTCTTTTTTTGTTTATGAGTGTACTGGTGTGTGTGTGTAGGACTCACCTGAGTAAAAGGCAGCACTGAATGCATAGATGCACATGCCCCAGCAGCCCATGCTGACCCCAGCATTGTAGCGTTGGTAGGCCTCAGAGTCATGGGGTGCTCTGGGGTCTCCCTCAAACACTACCTCCCCCATGAAGTCAGTGTAGAACAGCAGCATGCCCTCAAAGGACAGCCAACCTTTAGGATCAAGACAGGGTGGCAGATGGCTCATGTTTACATAGACATACTCACACAGCTTCCACTGGAGTACAGATAGGTTAAAATCAGTGATGATGTCACCGCAACCTTAGTGGGCATACAGACAATAAAACACAAGCACATGAGTGACAAGACTCACCCAAGAAATGGTTAGTGCATAGGCTGCGCAGTGACGGAGGCATCCTGTAGATGGCGATACACAGTAGCCTCATTGACATCTGTGAATCTGCTGTCTCCACATTTTCACTTAGGTCACTCTCATAGCGCACCCCATTCAGCAGAATGTTTGCCACCTTTATTACAGGAGGAAGAAGAATCAGAAACATTAATTATCTCAACATGATGATTTGTTAAACTAATCAGAGGAATTAAACTCCAGGCTGACCTGCTGACTGAAGGTCACGGTTCTTCTGCGGCCATTTTCCAGGCCTTCACTCTGGATCACCATTGGCTCCTCCACAAGCGCAAGGCTCTGAGGGCGCTTAAGTATACCAGCGGACGAACCTCGATGGGACCCTGCCTCCATCTGAGCCTCCCCGGCCTGAGCCCCGGCCTGGGATCCTGCCCCAGCCAGGGCTGCTGTCCCAGCCACGGTTAGTGCTCTAGCCTGGGCTACTACTCCAGACTGTGACCCAGTTCCAGGTTGAGATCCCTGTTGAGGTGGGGTGTCCCCTGGAGGCAGTGGTCGGGCTGCAGTGTCCTGGTCAAGGGGCTGTGGAGATGGCTGTCCGGTGTAGCAGTCGATGAGCACACTGTCTATATAGGATGTTCCCAGGGATGAGGCGAACTCATTGATGCCAGTGAGAGAGTTATCCCGACTGATAAAGCTGCCATATTTAGGAGTAAGGGGGCTGAGGGGGGAGATGGGGCTGGTGAGGCCGGCACAGAGGCGTGCATTGGCACTACAGGAGTGTGCCATGGGGTTAGGGTTTGAGGGGCAGGGTTCAGAGAACTGGTAGCTATAAAGCCTCTCCTCTGCCTCTTCCTCCTCCAATCCCAGGCTTGCCCCCGGAGGGACGGGGGGAGAGGGAGGCAGAGGGAGGATGGGGCTCTTTAGAGAGCTTTTAGAGTTCTTCTGAGGCTGCGTCTTTGGCAGGGGCCGCTCAGGGATGCTGTTGAGGGTCATGCACGTGGCAATGACTAATGTGACACTGGTGAACATGTAGATGACTCGAAGTTGACCTCCCATTGACCTCCCAAACTCAGTGTGGTCCCAGTTAATTCCACCCACGATGTACCCGAATCCACCACCCAGGCCTGCATAGAGTGTGTGGGACATAATCATCATAGAACTGGTCATCATATCAGTGACATTGATTATGCTATCACTATCACATCTTAGACTTATTTTATATGTTATGTTTAACTCTACATTGTCAGAAGTGTTTTATATGTACATTTTACTGTCTCACCTACCAGTGGTGAGTGTTATAGCCAGCCAGTAGTGTATAGCGTTCCCTGACTGACCAGTAGTTAGTGCATACAGTGCTCTCTAACCTGCCAGCAGTGCGTGAATATTGAGGCCACGGTCCTGGTCCTCTGGCAGGCACACGTCCATCATGTAGGCGTGGCTGGGATTATCTGCCGAGTCCGCACAGAAGTCCATCAGAACCACTCCACAAATAGTTAGTATGATGCCCCACTTGTGATTGGTTGCGGTGTCTGCCACCGCAGCTCCAATGTCTCGCCCATTCAGCACCATTGTCAAACCAAGCAGAGCTCCTACAAAGTTAAAACAGAGAACTCCACTTCAGGACTACAATATTAGTTAAAAACAGGAACAGAGTTTCACCAGAGGAGGGAGAGCCTTGCAAGACAGAATATTCCTTACCAATAGCCAAGGCTAAAATAAACGGTCTCCGACGGCCAAAGCGGGATGTACAACGATCACTCCAAGCTCCTAGGAGAGGCTGGACCAGGAATCCTAAAAACCACGAGGAGAAATTAGAAGGATTTAGTGGCACTCAAATGGGCAATGCTGATGGGAACAGCAATATAATCTAACTCTACTATTCAAAGCACAGTTATGCATTATCTTTATCTAATCAAACAGGACTTTCTGTATCTACTTCATCTCTCCCTGCCACTTCATTACCCAATATAGGACTGATGAACCACACCAGGCTGTAGAACTCTTCGGGCAGACCCATCTGTAGCAGGACAGGGGTGACATAGGCCGTCTCCATGGCGTAGCTGAACTCAATGCCAAACAGGACACAGCCGTTGAAGAGCAGCTCAGGGAAGGTGCGGCGAGGGGGCATCTCACTGAGGTCCAGCTGATCTAGGGGGCAGGGGGTGTTGGGCGGGGGGGGCGGGGACGGTCTGATAAGCTTCCGCCGCTTCGGGTGTCTCTGGAAGTTGTTGGCACGGTGACTCAGGAGGCGTGTGGTAGACGATGGGAAGCTGACAGTCTTGGGCATGGAGCTCCTCCAGAGGCCATCATTTGTGGCACCCAATGACCTCTCTGATGACCTCCCTCCTGGGCTGGCCAACAGGGGGTCACTGGGGGTGCCCATTCCTGGAGATGACATCACTCTGCTGGGCCCCGTTTACTCTGGACACACTAGGAGATTCTCATTCATTGATCAAAATGCAATCACATTAAAGTTCAAAAGATAAATGTACCATTGTATGAGGAGGAAGACTTTACTGTAAGGATGTAAGGAGGCATATCAATAACAGAATTGCAGTAATTACATCCATAAAGTATTAGTAGCTTTGGCAAGCTACTTTTAGAGGACACTCAAGGTAACATCTGCTCATATGGCTAGTACTGTAAAACAGGAGAGGAATAGTAGACACCAAGGTAACCGGCGGTAAGGCCACTGCCAGCCTATGATGGCACTATACTCCTCATGGGCAAGACGCACTGCAACAAATGTGCATGTTGATGGTGATATGCACAAAACCCATGTGCTCTAGTACAGCAGTGTGGTATGCGGCATCGTCTCTCACCGTGGCTTTTTCCGTTTAGATTTTTAATGGGTGTATTTTGCCCATGTTACAAGCTAATCGGATGCGTAGGAGCTATAAAAAGCCATTGGCACAAATCGTCTCAAATAATACGCTTTAACATGCAAGGCTACACATGATTTATTTGTGAAATACACGTCCTTAAACATTAAACATGCTTGGCATGTGTCTACGGCTTGATAGGTCTGGTTTATCATAATTTATTTTCCAATTGTCATCGACGTTATGCTCGTTGACTTGAAAACATTTTTGTTCTCGAGTCAAGGTGAAGATTATACAATCGAATTAACACATGGTCTTAGACAGGGCAGAGCGTGCAAATTGAAACGTTAAAGAAATTACCTTATCACCGTTTCTCTGTCATTTATTTCAGTATTCTCTGTTGGTAAACAAGTCAATCATATTTATGATTTAGAATATTTACGTTGGATGAGAGAAATATGTTTGTTTTTTCCTTAGATGCAGTCATCTCCCTTCTTTATCCTCCGTCCCTTTTCCTTCCCCCTCTCTCTCCCTTCCCGTCCCTCACCCGTGACGTCACCATCACCCCTCCTGTTCCCTGCGCTTGGTTCTTGGTAGACCTGCAGCCTCAGCACCAATACATATGAAGTTAGCGTCATCCATATTTAAAGGCCCAGTGCAGTCAAAAACATGACTGTGTTAAATATATATATCCACACTATGAGGTTGGAAGAATGGTACTGGAGGGGATGGATGCCGTTTTATGGCCTACTAAGCAATTGTGCTATTTTGTGTGTTTTTTCGTGTTGTTTGTAGCTTATTTTGTACATCATGTTTATTGCTACCGTCTCTTATGACCAAAAAGAGCTTCTGGATAGCAGAAGAGCGATTACTCACCTCGAACTGGACAAATATTTTTTCTTTAATGAGTCTGACCCAAAGGATATAATGTTGCTCCCGGACAAAGGCCAAATCCTCATCATTCGCATGAAGAAAATAAGTAAATACAGGGGCCTCAGGTCAGGGTGCCTTGTGAGAATTCGTCAGTGAGTGGGTAACCCGCTTCTACCATCATTCTATTGGCCAATGTGCAATCACTGGAGAATAAACTGGATGAGCTCGGTTCGAGACTATCCTACCAACGGGACATTAAAAACTGTAATATCTTGTGTTTCACAGAGTGGTTGCTGAATGACAACACGGATAATAAACAGTTGTCTGGTTTTTCCGTGCATCTGCAAGACAGAACAGCTACGTCCGGTAAGACAAGGTGTGGGGGTGTGTGTTTATTTGTCAATGACAACTGGTGCGCAATGTTTAATATTAAGGTAGTCTCGAGGTATTTCTTGCCTGAGGTAGAGTACCTCATGATAAGCTGTAGACCACACAATATACCAAGAGAGTTTTTATATTTTTCGTAGCTGTCTATTTACCTCCACAAACCAACGCTTGCACAAAGACCGCACTCAACAAGCTTAAGGCCATAAGCAAACAAGAAAATGCTCATCCAGAATAGTGCTCCTAGTGGCCGGGGACATTAATGCAGGGAAACTTAAATCCACTTTACCTAATTTCTACCAGCATGTCACATGTGCAACACCAACACCGAGCTAAAGGCTAGAGCTGCCGCTTTCAAAGAGCGGGACACTAATCCGGACGCTTATAAGAAATCCCGCTATGCCCTCAGATGAACTATCAAACAGGCAAAGTGTCAATACAGGACTAACATTGAATCATACTATACTGACTGACACTCGTTGGATGTGGCAGAGCTCGCAAACTATTACGGACTACAAAGGAAAATCCAGCCACCTGCAGCCCAGTGATGCGAGTCTACCAGATGGGCTAATTGCCTTTTATGATCGAGTCGAGGCAAGCAACACTGAAGCATGCATGAGAGCACCAGCTGTTCCGGATGACTGTGCGATCACGCTGTCTGTAGCCGATGGGAGCAAGACCTTTAAACAGGTCAACATTCACAAGGCTGCAGAGTCAGACAGATTAACAGGACGGGTACTCAGAGCATGCGCGGACCAATTGTCAAGTGTCTACACTGACATTTTCAACCTCTCCATGACCGAGTCTGTAATACCTACAAGTTTCAAGCAGACCACCATAGTCCCTGTGCCCAAGAAAGCGACGGTAACCTGCCTAAATTATTACCGCCCCATAGCACTCACGTCAGTAGCCATGAAGTGCTTTGAAAGGCTGGTCATGGCTCACAACAGCATCCTCCCGGACACCCTAGACCCACTCCAATTCGCATACCACCCCAACAGATGACACAATCTCAAATCGCACTACCCTATCCCACCTGGACAAAAGGAACACCTATGTGAGAATGCTGTTCATTGACTACAGCTCAGCGTTCAACACCATAATGCCCACAAAGCTCATCACTACAACAAGCCTGGGACTTAACACCTCCCTCTGCAACTGGATCCTGACGGGCCACCCCCAGGTGGTAAGGATAGGCAACAACACATCTGCCACACTGATCCTCAACACGGGGGCCCCACGAGGGTACGTGATTAATTCCCTCCTGTACTCCCTGTTCGCCCACAACTGCGTGGCCACGCACAACAACATTATTAAGTTTGCTGACGACAACGGTGGTAGGCCTGATGACCAACAACGATGAGACAGCCTATTGGGATGAGATCAGAGACCTGGCAGTGTGGTACAAGGACAACAACCTCTCAACGTGAGCAAGACAAATTAGATGATCGTGGACTACAGGAAAAGAAGGGCCCGAACAACACACCAAGACAGTTGTGAAGAGGGCATGACAACACCTTATCCCCCTCGGGAGACTGAAAAGATGTGGCATTGGTCCCCAGATCCTCAAAAAGTTTTACAGCTGCACCATCGAGAGCACCCTGACCAGTTACATAACCGCCTGGTATGGCAACTGCTCAGCATCTGACCATAAGGAGCTACAGAGGGTAGTGCATACGGCCCAGGACATCACTGGGGCCAAGCTTCCTGCCCTCCAGGACCTTTATACTAGGCGATGTCAGAGGAAGGCTCCAAAAATGGTCAAGTACTCCAGTCACCCAAGTCATAGACTGTTCTCTCTGCTACTGCACGGCAAGCGGTACCAGAGCACCAAGTCTTGGTCCAAAAGGCTCCTTAACAGCTTCTACCCCCAAGCCATGAGACTGCTGAACAATTAATCAAATGGCCACCTGGACCATTTGCATTGCCCCCTTCCCCCTTTGTTTTTAACACTGCTGCTACTTGCAGTTTATTATCTATACATAGCCACTTTACCCCTACCTACACTACCGTTCAAAGGTTTGGGGTCACTTAGAAATGTCCTTGTTTCTGAAAGAAAAAAAACTATTTGTTTGTCCATTAAAATAACTTCAAATTGATCAGAAATACAGTGTAGACATTGTTAATGTTGTAAATGACTATTGTAGCTGGAAACGGCTGATTTTGAATGGAATATTTACATAGTTGCTGATAATGGGCCTCTGTATGCCTATCACTCCTGTGTTCCAATGGCACGTTGTGTTAACTAATCCAAGTTTATCATTTTAAAAAGGCTAATTGATCATTAGAAAACCCCTTTGCAATTGTGTTAGCACAGCTGAAAACTGTTGTCCTGATTAAAGAAGTAATAAAACTGACCTTCTTTAGACTAGTTGAGTATCTGGAGCGATTACAGGCTCAAAATGGCCAGAAACAAATAACTTTTTTCTGAAACTTGTCACTCTATTCCAAATTAGGGCTATTCCATGCGCGAAATTGCCAAGAATCTGAAGATCTCGTAGAACGCTGTGTACTTCTCCCTTCACAGAAAAGCAAACTGTCTCTAACCAGAATAGAAAGGTGTGGGAGGTCCCGGTGCACAACTGAGCAAGAGGACAAGTACATTAGAGTGTCTAGTTTGAGAAACAGATGCCTCACAAGTCCTCAACTTGGTGTTTTGCTGGCCAGTCTAGTTCATAGTTCTGTCCTTCACGCTCATACCATTCCCCGACAGTCCTAGCAAAATTATTGCTTGAGAAATTTTTCTTTGCTGTGCTATTGTCATTTCTTTTTTTGTGTAATATTTCAATTGAAAACAATAACAGTAAAAGGTACTTAACTGTTACCCAGAAATTTTATATTTTATATTGAGATAAAAACAGCTGCATTGGACCTTTATTGCCAACAATAACTAATAGTTAAAAGCATTACCGATGTGTCGACCATTTACCATACAAATAAGCCTGGGCTCAGACTACCTAGACAAACATCTGCATTTTGTTTTTGTGGTGTCCAGACAGTTTTAGCCCAATACGCAATGGAGTTTCATAGAAATGCTCTCTGGTAGAAGTACAGTAGCCTAGTAGTTTTATTTTCATAAACCATAATGAGCAACATGAAAGCTGATGCCAATACTGTGTCTCCTCCTGTTAATCTTTGATCTCACCAACATTTCATAATAGAACAGTTGCCACACCTTTGTTAACTTATGCAACTTGTAAACCCCAGCCCCTATCGAAGCACAAGGTCTGATAACACCAGGCTCAGAGAGTTTCTATCTACAAGCCATCAGACTGCTGAACACTTGAACTGGACTGACAACCTGCTTTGATTCTCAGCAAATTAGCACACATGCACTCAACTCACACTACCACCAACCAACACAGACATGCACTACATCCACGCACACACATCTGCTGCTACCAAACTCTTATTGAGTACCACAGTATGAGTCATACTACCCATAAAACCTAGCGGTAAAACCCGGAAATGGTTCCAATCTTTTTTCCACCGTTCATTTTTCCATAGGGGATTTTAGAACTACTGCATTTAAGGTCTGTGTTTCGTGTAGGCTTACTCTGGCTTGATGTTTTGATAACCGTGCAAATCTCTCTCGGGCAAGGAAACTTTTAACAATACATTTGCCTGTAATTATCCCCCCCCCCCGCCAAAAAAAGTAATACTAATTAGCCGCTAATGTGGCTATCATACAGAACTACACATCCTGTCCCAAGCTTTGATGTAATCACTCAAAGTGCAGGGTGGGGAAAAAAAATCCACATTTCTCCATGCAAACGCTCATCGACAAGCTTTAAGTAACCTAACAAGTAAATGATAGCCTTTGTTTGTGTAAATAATTGATAGGGATACAGCTAGCTAAATATCGCCTGGTGGGCTAGCAAGTTAGGTACCTTGGTTGGCTAGTTGGCTACATTAGCTAATGTTGTACTGTATCTCACCATGGGGTAGTCGGACTTTCCCAATAGGCATATTCGATAGCATGTTAGCGTTAACGTTAAATATTCCTGCCCTGGTGGACTAGTTAGCATGTCACCATCCGTGGTGTCTGGGGGAAACTCTGACTACACGAATGATGAGCTAATGTAACTACCTAGCTAAACGTTACCTAAATAGTCCTGCCCTGGTGGGCTAACATTAGCTAGCATGTTACCACATGGAAAAGTTTGACTACACGAAAGGTGAGCAAAAGTTAACTGGCTAGCTCACAAAGGACTTGTGGGCTCAATGTTTTCCCATTCAAAACAAATGCCTTTGTTCCAGGAGTGCATCTGTTGTACATGGCTAATATGTGTGAAGTCAGTTATGCATGTCAGCAGGGATGGAAATCAGGCTAGTACTTTTCAGACTGGAATAGGAGACAATGTGCCAAATTAGCCTGACACAGCAGTGAAATTTTGCATTTCTAAACATTGCATGCCACAGATTTAGGACCTGAATGTTACCGGGGCTGGAGGAAATCGTAGTCTGCTGGCCAGTACATCTCAGGCTTTTTCAGAGGATCCCCTATTGCTGTTGGTCCTTCTCAGTGACCTCATGGTTAAAGGTTGTAACTTTTCTCTTTAGAATCAGAAGTACAGCCATATACTGTAGCTAATTGCAATACTTACCCTAGACTGATCATTCTTCCATTCCAGCAGAAATGTCCCATCCACATAGTTGTCATGTCTACTCCCACTCCTCCTCGTTTTCGCCAGTTGTCTCATCATTGCGTACACCTGACACCATCGTTACGCGCACCTGCGCCTCATGACACTCACCTGGACTCAATCACCTTCCTGATTACCTCCCCTATATCAGACCAGCCTTTGTGATTGTACTTATGTTAACTACATTACTTCAGTTGGCTGCTTTGAGCGAAACCTCAAGGTAACATAATCTATTCTAGGAGCCTGTTTGTGCATGGTCTTTATTAATTGTTCACTTGTTTTTCAACCATGTCAGCTACAGGCAGGGATGACTGGGCCCTTCAGCAAATGAAACATCACAGCTACTCCAACTGAAGCCTATGGGGAAAGTTAAGTAAATTACCCTTATTTAGGGTTGCACATTTTGGGGAATATTCATAGGTGGAGACTTTCCATGGGAATTAATGGAAATATGGGAATTAAAATTGATACCATTTTAAATGTTTATTTTTGCATTGGATATTTATATGGAGACAAACATAAACCTTAACATAAGTAGACATAATTGCAAATGATTAAATCCTTCCAATAGAGAAATTAATGTGGGGTTACAAAATGAACTTTTAATTAAATTAGTTGATTTCACTGAACAACTAAAGGGAATATTGACTGTCCTGTATATGCTGTGACGTGCATGGGCTTCTGGCAGAAGGCTTCATGCTGCTTTATGTATGTCAGGACTGCAGTTTGTTCTGCTTGGCGCAACAGTGAAGTGGGCAGGGCAGTACGGATTTCTTCTTACACCTGCAAGCAGCATCTGAACATCAGACAGTATGGCATTGTCTCCCTCAAGCCGTGCAATGGCTACTGCTATAGGTTTCAAGCTGCGTACCACTCTCCCAAAATGCTTCAACCAGAAGGATCCTCTTGATGGGGCTGTCCATATCGGCAGACTGATGTGGCCATTTCTTGGCGAGACTCCTTCCCCTCCAGGTGACTGTCAAACTTGACAACACAACCCCAAAGGGTGTTTATGGGCAACTTCAATATGGTGCTCTTATTCTTCTCACTTTGCTTGGTGAGGTAGGTTGCTGCTATAACTTGATGACCCATCACATACCTAACCAATTCCTTGGTTCTCTTGTAGAGTTTCCTTTTCAGTGCCATGATGTCCTTGAGGAACAGATTCAATGCATGAGCAGCACAGCCAATGGTTGATGTGAGGGTCGGACTCCACTTTAGACCAAGCAGCCTTCATGTTCGCAGCATTGTCGGTCATCAGTACAAATACCTTCTGAGGTCCAAGGTCATTTGATTGCCTTCAGTTCATCTGCAATGTAGAGACCGGTGTGTCTGTGCTCTTATAGAATACTGGTTGAGGGGTGGAGATGTAGTTAATTATTCCTTTCCCACAAACATTTGATCACCCATCAGATGATTGCAATAGTCTGCTTTCTGATATGCTTGACCTCCACTTGAACTCTATTGAACTTTGCATCCAGCAAATGAGTAGATAAAGCAAGTCTGATTGGAGGGGTGTATGCTGGACATTGCCTGTGAGCATCAGAGGTGTACCAGTTATGTACACAGCTCGAGCAAAACATTATCAGCATTTCTGACTAGGTTCCTCCATTTGAGTTTTAAAAAATTGGATTCTAGGAGGACCATGAGCTGTTGCTATCGAATAGAAGTAGAGGGACTTGTCAGAGGCTGCTTGTTGTGAGCGCTGAGGGAATTTTATGCACTTGGCCAGATTCTGCGTCTTTGTTGCGTTCTTCACATATGATTTGACACAGTATTTGTGAATGTACACAGCTTTTCCTTCTATATTAGCTGCAATGAAATGTTTCCACGCATCAGTGCCCGTGGCATTTTCCTGTAAAGATTAGAAAAAAAGGAGTTAAAAAAAACACAATTCCATGTACAGATAATTGGTTAAGCGGTTACATTAAACAACTCCTTTGTAAGATAAATGTTTTAAAATGAAACATGTATGGAAACAGGTGAATTAACACTCCTCAGTTAGCAGGCTGAAGCAAACTGAAACCCACATGGTAGCAAAAACTAACTAGCAGAAATTGTTAAGTTAGAAATGATTAAAACACACTTTGCTGGAGGCTACTATTTACTAGTTAACAAAAAAATAATGTATGTCATAAAATACATTCACCCCACCCAGTATTGTAATCAAAACTTACCAGAAACCGTGCAGTCTTTGGCTCATACAGTGTAGGAGTATGGGCTCGCTAGCATCTCATTAGTGCAAGATCTTGATAATCAGCTGTATATGTGAGGGAAGAATGCACTGTACATGCAGAGGGTTGCAATTGGGGATAGTTTAACCAAAATATGCCCAAAGACCTAGAACTGGCTTGTGTATCCAACAAAGGTCCACTGTCAAGTAACTTTTGTGGTGATTTTAAGCAAAATTCCCAGTCTTCCCATGGAAATGTTTGCAACCCTACTTGTATGTAATATAACCTTTTCTGGGAAGTGTGTGCACATATGAACTATGGAATATTTGTGGACCATTGCCTTCCCTGAAAACAGGTCCTGACAGGAGGAGGAGCATGTCAGAGGTTGTCATGCTGGATGGTGCTGGAGACTTTGGTTGTCCACACAGCGAAGACGCATGTGCTGATCTTGGTGCCAGTAAAGATGGTCTTCACGGAGGCTATAAAACCCTTTGTCCTTGATAGAGAGATCCTTCTACTTCACTGCCTCTTCAATGGTAAGGTCCCTTGCACCGTAGTAGGGACACTTGACCTCCAGCACTGCTGTGGTGCCCACCAGACCATCCAGTGAGGCACCCAGGATCCCAGACCTGTGACAGCCCTGTGACAGAGGGCTGTGTACAGGGCCTCTACTGACTGCACCTGCTTGGGCACAGCTGGCTTCCTCCACTTGCATTCCACATCTGCAAGGTCAACATTGTGAACCGCCAAGATAAGCTGCATGGCTACACTTACAAACTCCACGGAGTCATTCACATGTGGTAGAGGGAATCCCCTGGTCACATATAGAGACCTGCTAAGAGTCAGGATGTTAAGTGCCACATGTCTTTCAATGCAAGAAATGTGCTATATACTGTGAATTGATGTAAAATATATCATTAGCCACTTCAAACAATGCTACTTAATATTTCGCTACACTCGCATTAACATCTGCTAACCATGTGTATGTGACAAATACAATTGATTCGTTTTGAATATTTAGCTTTATGACATTGCACCTGTAGAATACTTAAGCTATCATTTTCACATGCAGTTTTTCTGTAAACTTTTAATTGCTAATTTGGGATTTTACCACTTGACATATCAATCATATATTGGGAAGGATCCTATGAATCAAGACTGCATGCATGTACCACTGAATAAATACTGTGCTTTTCAATATTTGTCTCTGGTCATGAAACTACAATACAGGCTGGATGTCTAAAAGTCAATTCTGAATGTCAATCGACTTTGATTAATTCCCATTAATGACAACATTCTAGAACTGAGTTCTTGCAATGTAATCTGGTTAGTGATTATATAATTAAGTGGTTCTTTCCTTGAATGTTGGCAGCTATACAGAACACATTGTATTGCTAAGATGCTTTTAACTGCTACACAACTCAGTGGCATGGTGATTAGTTTTGGCCCTGAGACTGGAAGGTTGTGAGTTCAATCCCTGGCTGAGTCATCCCAAAGAATGTAAAAAATGGGCCATGATGCGTCTCTGCTTGGCACTCCGCATTAAGGAGACAGATTGGAGATAAGGCTCTGCGATAGACTATGGTCCTATCCAGTGGGTGTACTTGTACATCAAGCTACGGAAACAGGAGATGGGCTCCTGCCCTATGAGCCAATGCTACTTCACTCACCAACCCAAATGTTATCCCTCACATCCCTCTCCACATGGACAGATTTAGGGGTCCTCTCCCCTTTCAATGCTCTTATGCTCAACCTTAAATTCCACAAGGTCTGAAATGGACATAAGTCGACATACTGTACAATTTATCTAGGCTACGTAACACAATCTATAACTAGTTAAAGTGTACTTAGTAGCTAGCTGATACGGAAGAAGTAAAACCCTTAATTTCCCTGGGACGAAACACCTCCCTCTGCAACTGGATCCTGGATGTCCTGACGGGCCGCCCCCAAGTGGTAAGGGTCGGTAACAACACATCCGCCACGCTGATCCACAACACGGGGGCCCCTCAGGGGTGCGTGTTAAGTCGCCTCCTGTACTCCCTGTTCACTCATGACTGCAAGGCAAGACTCCAACACCAAGTTTGCTGACGACACAACAGTGGTAGGCATGACCAACGACAATGAGACATCCTATAGGGAAGAGGTCAGAGACCTGACCGTGTGGTGCAAGGACAACAACCTCTCCCTCAAGACAAAGGAGATGATTGTGGACTACAGGAAAAGGATGACCGAGCACGCCCCCATTCTCATCGACAGGGCTGTAGTGGTGCAGGTTGAGAGCTTCAAGTTCCTTGACGTCCACATCAACAGACTATCATGGTCCAAACACACCAAGACAGTCGTGAAGAGGGCACGACAACACCTTTTCCCCCTCAGGAGACTGAAAAGATTTGGCATGGGTCCGGTCCTCAGATCCTGTACATAGTCCATCTGTAAATAGCCCACCCAATCTACCTACCTCATCCCCATACTGTTTTTATTTACTTTTCTGCTCTTTTGCACACCAGTATCTCTACTTGCACATAATCTGCTCATTTATCACTCCAGTGTTAATCTGCTAAATTGTAATTCTTTGCTACTATGGCCTATTTATTTCCTACCTCCTCGTGCCTTTTGCACACACTGTATATATACTTTTTTTCCTTACTGTGTCATTGACTTGTTTATTGTGTTATTGGCTTGTTTATTGTTTATTCCATGTTACTTCATGTGTAACTCTGTGTTATTGTCTGTGTCACACTGCTTTGCTTTATCTTGGCCAGGTCGCAGTTGTAAATGAGAACTTGTTCTCAACTAGCCTACCTGGTGAAATAAAAAATAAATAAAAAAATCCTTAAAAGGTTCTACAGCTGCACCATCGAGAGCATCCTGACGGGTTGCATCAATGCCTGGTATGGCAACTGCTTGGCCTCCGACCGCAAGGCACTACAGAGGGTAGTGCGTACGACCCAGTACATCACCGGGCCAAGCTTCTGCCATCCAGGACCTCTATACCAGGCGGTGTCAGAGGAAGGCCTTAAAAATGGTCAAATACTCCCGCCACCCTAGTCATACTGTTTTCTCTGCTACTGCACTGCAAGCGGTACTGGAGCGCCAAGTCTAGGTCCAAGAAGCTTCTAAACAGCGTCTACCCGCCAAGCCATAAGACTCCTGAACAGCTAATCAAATGGCTACTCAGACTATTTGTATTACCCCCCCCCCCCCCCACCCCCACCCCCCACACACACGCTGCTGCTACTCTGTTATTATCTATGCATAGCCACTTTAATAACTCCACCTACATGTACATAATTACCTCCACAACAGTGCCCCCTGCACATTGACACATTGACTCTGTACCGGTACCCCCTGTATATTTACTGCTGCTCTTTATTGTTTGTTATTCTTATCTCTTACTTTTGTAAGGATTTTCTTAAAACTGCATTGTTGGTTAAGGGCTTGTAAGTAAGAATGTCACTGTTATTTCACTGTTTTGTATTCGGTGCATGAAACAAATACATTTGATTTGATTTTAATATAGCACATGGATTAGTCATGAATTGGGCACAGGTCTCTGATCGCGCTGGTGAACGGTAGCTGACAGTGTTGGCTGATAATGACAAGCAGGAGCTTCCTGCAGGAATTTGTAGTCTTGCTGAGTGAGGTCTTCTCTGTAGCTAATTAGCATTTCACATTTTTTGGGTAAATTCGAGGTGAATATATTGATAATACTCACGTGTCCATGAGAAAATTACATGGTAATCAAAACATCACGCTGAGGTAGGCCTACACCAAACACATACTTCTTTTGAAGTGTTTGTAAAATTCACAAAGTGAAAAATTTATGCTGAAAAAACGATTGGAACCATTTCGGTGTTTGACCGCTAGGTTTTATGGGTGTTATGACCTGTCTACTGTGCAGGAGACTATTACGATTGCTAAATATTGCACAATTTGAATACTTGCCCACCAATCCCACCTTCCCCAAAATACGTGTAAATATTGGACAAAAAATGGTGGCTCCTGTATTAGATTTATGCTAAAATATTAATTATATTCTACTGGGCCATTTACTTTTTGTTCGTATTCTTATCTTTTATTATTTCTAGTTGTTGCATTGTTCGAGAAGGAACCTGCATTCTACCTGTATGCAACCTGGACTCATGGGTAGACATAACATAATACATGTAAACACGGGACATTTCAATTAGTGTGATATGTTTAATTTCATCTGGTATGTATTATTTTGTCGATGTCCATCATCCCATTTCATTTGATATACTACCAATTACAATGTGTATGGTATGCTACGAATTAGAATTACTACTATATGTTACAAATTCCAATTTGTTGTAGCTAACGTAAACCTTAGCTAGATGGCTAAAATGAGCTAGGCTATTGGTTAGGTGTTAGGGTTGACTAACATGCTAAGTAGTTGCAAAGTAGAAAGTACCTAAAGTTGTCTGTAATGAGATTCAAACACACAAACATTGGGTTGCTAGATGTTCACATTATACACCTACCCACCCTACTGTCTGCCTTAAGTAACCTTCTGTTTTACATAACCAAAGATCATATCATACTAATTTGAGAGTTCCGGATTTAAATTTACTGTGTTACGTCTAGTTTATGAGACCAGGCTGGTGTAAACCCGTACATATAGTAATACAACTTGAAACTTGAAAATATGTCTGTTTTGTGCTTCAAAAGCATGCACAAACTGCGTGAAATTACATAATCTTTGAATACATAGCTATATATAATCCCACTTTACTCAACAATACTGGAAATTGGAATATAGGCGACTTTGTATCTGCTCATAAAAATGTATACTTTATGTTATCAAACCCGCCCACGTGCGTTCATCGCGCCAGGGTGCTGTTCTCGATTGTGATTGGATATATCAATATGGAAATAGGCGTGGTCGTTGTACATTTGCTTACCGGGCTCGTTGTGCAACTAGCGTGTCTGCTAAAGTCGGTTGTGTAAGTCGTTTTTACTCACGTATTTTGTCTCCAGCCAATTCAATACATTCTGTGGAAATGGCAAAGATTGAACTAAAGCCAGTTGGAACGAACTTGTTGAAGAGTGTTTCTGGAGAGGTACGTATGTGTTGAAACGTCAATGTGTGTGTGAGATAATGTTGGGTTTAGGCTCCTAGCTAGCGTTAGCTAGTTGATTCGGAAGATGTAACGATCCTGGCTTTATAAGCGAGGATATCGACTCTGCCGCACCAGCATGGTTTTGTGACACAGTCGATAGCGCGCTGGACTTCGGGCTAGAAGGTCCAGGGTTCGAGACCTACTCTCTCCTTGTTTCATTTACAATACTAAGTAGATATAGACCCAGATTTTTACTGTTTCGGACAGATCTGTTTTCTCTTTATCAGGTTGTGCCAGGTTTAGAAAGGTCGTGAACGGCTTTCCTAGCCAGCTAACTTGCTACTTTGCGAGCCACAGGCAGCACTTTAATGATTGATATAATCCCTCCATTGCTGAAATCACAACCTTATCATTACCGCTTCATCCATATTATTATTGCAGCAAATTGTAAATGGCATCACCTAGGTATGGGTCAAAATGATCAATACAATTCAGTAGAGGAAGCATAAACATTGATCTTCCCGATCTCAACCACTCCCTATCTACCTCCTCCCTCAACGTTTCATACCTCCCGCTCTCCCTTGCTGACTTCTATCCTGCCTGCCTCCCTCACTCTCTCAATGTTTCATACCTCCCGCTCTCCCTTGTTGACTTCTATCCTGCCTCCCTCCTCACTCTCTCAATGTTTTCTACCTCCCGCTCTCCCTTGCTGACTTTTATCCTGGCTCCCTCCTCACTCTCTCAATGTTTCATACCTCCCGCTCTCCCTTGCTGACTTCTATCCTGCCTCCCTCCTCACTCTCTCAATGTTTCATACCTCCCACTCTCCCTTGCTGACTTCTATCCTGCCTCCCTCCTCACTCTTTCAATGTTTCATAACATGAAAGTGTTACTTTGTTCTGACTGACTTTTTTACATTGATTATTCACTCAGCCATTGTTTGTGAGCCACTAATGTACTTCATTCAATTTAAACAGATACATATATCTATTCAGGGCGGTAACCTCCCTCCTTGCCTCCCTCCCTCAATCTTTCATAACATGTCATTTTTCTCTGTCATTTGCTGCAGAGTGTGGAGCTCCAGTCTTTATGGAGTGACAAGCCTGTGGTGCTGTTCTTCCTGCGCAGGTTTGGCTGCCAGGTGTGCCGCTGGACAGCTGCAGAGATCAGTAAACTGGAACCAGACCTGACAGCCCACGGTATCGCCCTGGTGGGCATTGGACCTGAGGAGACAGGCCTGGAGGAGTTTAAGGAGGGGGGATTCTTCAAAGGAGGTTAGAAAAACCATTGCTGCTTTGCAAAAAAACACATTCTCGATTGGGGGCACAGAGTCAGTTGTCCAAAGTCACATTGCAGTTGGCTGTAAGTGTCAATACACCAATGATGTCTACAACACAGCCTTTTTGACTTCTCAAGCAACCACAAATGTATTCAAGCACAAATGACTTTTTTAAAGAAGCTTAAATACACCTTTTTTTTAAGCAAATAAAATATTTACTTAAATAGTATATTTTAAAAAATATAAGTATATAAAAATATATTGATCTTGGAATACCATTTTACATTTTAATGACAGTTTGTCATTTAGAATCAATATAAGCTTTGTCACCCTTACACAACATATGTAGCTTCCTTTTGTAACACTCAGTGCAAGCGGGAGTGTCCTAAGTAGCCATAGTTACATAGTTATGGCCATTTACTAGGAACGCAATAAACTTGCCTCCTGATGGATTCCACAGCCGACCATAAATGCCCTGCCATAGTAAGAGTTTTGAGAATTTGTCGATCGTATCATTATCCTCCTGTTGTCTTCTGTGGCAGACCTTTACATTGACGAGAAAAAGCAATGCTACAAGGACCTGGGCTTCAAAAGGTAAGCTGGGTCGTCTGAGTACTATTTACTTCCCTAGGTGTACTACTTGGAGTGCCAAGAAGAAAAATAGCTCTTGAAAATAACTTACATTTGTAATTTTACATTTGTAAACAGGTACACGGCTCTGAGTGTGGTTCCTGCAGCACTGGGGAAGAAAGTACGAGAGGTTACGACAAAGGTAACGTTTGTGATTTCACTTTGTCCAATAGCATTTCTGTATTCATGGTTGACATGGGAGGGGGGTTATGTTCAGTTGATACTGCATGTATATGTCCTCGTCTGTCTGTCTGAGTGGAATTGGAAGGTGTTTTACATGATTTGTCCTCTGCTCTGTCCTCCAGGCCAAAGCTCAAGGGATCCAGGGGAACTTCACTGGGGACCTCCTACAGAGTGGAGGCATGCTCATTGTGGCCAAAGGTAGGTCCATACACAGGCATGGGGAGAAAAGGTTGAAGTACATTCCAGATAATCACCATATGAACCATATATAGGTCAGAAATACAGCTTTCAGGGGTTGACCTGTCTGGAAAAACACATCAAAGCTGTTATGATTAGAATTGATTGCTGGAAAGATACGTTTTTCAAATATGAGTTAAATACATAAAAAATAACCATGTGTGATAATAAGTTTCGTAAGTTAAGATCCTCATGGGATTTTTTTCATAAATAGATGTAATGCTGTGGCCACTTTGTGTACTGTACCAAAGATTTTTTAGAACTAACCCAAGATGCATTATAGCATGCCGTTTCCAATGGAGCAAATGAAGCATAGTAGGCAGAACAAGCAAGGAAGTGGGCAAAACCAAGCACGCGCTAGCGAGATCCAATTGGTTTGTTCTACCATGCGTTTGCATATTTCTAATAGTGAATGCCTATGAAGCACGCGTGTGCAATGACTAAATTCGCCCTTGCAGTCTTTCTAAACAACGCAATTCTTAGGGTAAAGTCTATAACACATAATCCTTTTTTGGTGATCAGAAAATTGTATTGAGATCAAATGTTTCATAGATGAGAAAATTAGCAGAATGTCGGCCCAGTTTCGCTCCATTTTCTCCCACTCCTGGCCACTGGGCTTCCTCTCATCACAATATTTGGTGGTGAGTGGAAATTCCAACCACATGCTTCAGATTTATACTTCTGCCTAAACATCAGTCTCCTTGTTCTATCTGTGACTGTACTATACTCTCCACCAGAGGGCAGTGTGATAACATCAGTTCACACTAGACTGGTATTTGAGGTTGTTTGTATGCATCTCAGGCCTGTCCATGCTGTGTTTTGTGTACTATACAGGTGGAGAAAAAGTACTGCTACACTTTGTCCAGGATTCACCCGGAGACTATGTACCATTGGAGGACATTTCCAAGGCTCTTGACATCTCAGCCAATGTACAAGCAGGGGAGAGACCACAGGTAAGTTGGCAACCAACCAATGACGGGCAAGACAAGAACATTCTTGAGAGAGACCATGTTCTGTTACTTTCATATCATGATTTAGGGATTACTGCTGTTGTGAATGAGCTCAGAGTAGAACATTTTTTGATCTGATCATGTCACTCTGAGATAAAGAGCAGAGTTTTTCCAGGCTGCGGACAAGTTCCTTATGGTGATTTTCCCACTGATGCTGTGTGCAGACACAGCCACACGTATATCAGAGAATACTCCTTATTGACAATGCCACACACATTCTGCCTGCACTCCATGATCCAGATCTCTTCTTCAATTTTAGATAGGCAGCCTGTATTATCACTCTTAATTCTCCAAAATCCTTTGAACCTTGACAATGGTCTTTCTGGCTGGTGTAATAGTTTTTTCAGCATATCCCTACAGTGTGAGATTTTGAAATAGCTCCCATGAGAACCTGATGATTTCTCAGTGCTCCTATGGAATCAGGAAGAGAACAGATAGACCAAGAATACCATAGCTGCTGTTTCATCTCCTGAGGATGTTCCCGTGAATAGGTTGAGCTGTTGATCATTTGTTGTAGGGAGAGGTCAGATTGGCAGGGTTTATATTTTTAACCTGTAGAAAATCTTCAGACTCTCCATTTACCCTTTCTTGGTGATTTAATAGATAATGTGTTATAATCGGTCTAAATCATGCGTTATCTTAAACCACCATTCAGAAACACAAATTGGAGCTTTAACGATGAGTGCCCGGTCTGGCCACCTTGAACCTATGTGAACGTGAATAGATTACATAGGAAACGACAGACATCTTGGACACATTCTCCAGTTCTTATTTTACCTCTGTGGTCAGTGTGTGAATGGGTGCAGTTTGACTACGCTACTGATATTCCCTGGGGTTGACTTGTAAATTACTTGTAGATCTATGAATGTCAACACAGTTATATACTTAGTTTGACACTGAAGGATAAGTTGTCACAAAAGATGAGTTATTTTTGGAAGGTAGAACTTAATATGAGCAAAACATTTGAGGAAATCGGCAATTCGTTAAAGTTTTAAATCAATATTCTGACTGACTCATGCTACATTTGGATCAGTTTGGGGAATGTGGATTCAACATTTTGAATCAGGGACCGATGCATGTCGGTGAATCATTACATCCCTAATAGTCAGGTTTACTTCCACCCATCGTTTGTCATTCAACAACACAATAGGGGTTTTGTAAGCACATGCTTTGAGAAATAAACAGTCATACTTCCAGACGACTGAGTGGCTGGTGACCCGGTGATTGTTAGTGATGTCTGCAGGCCTAAGAGGCTCAGCATGTGGGACACAACTGCAAGCTGCCCTCAGGCAGGCCGATGTTCTGCTAACACTTCAGTGCCAGGCCTAGAGCCAGCAAGGCATGGGTGTTTCCCCGTGACTGCTAAGGACAAGCAGATGTCCTCTCACCAGCTCGGGAACACAGCAACCTTTATGCTTTCTTTATAAGGGTGAAGAGGTGGGTGAAATAAGCCTTTAGGCTCCAACGCCTACATTGCAGTGCCGCGGTCTGTAAGCCCGGAAGGCGATGCATTTAATGGATAGCCATTTTATCACGGTTATCATGAGCTAAACATGACAGCATTAGTTAAAAAGGCATGTGGCTGTTTGAACTTAATCAACTTAATCTGTCCATGGTGAGAAATGACCCCAGCTCACCCAGTGTGGGTGGGTTAATATGCCCACATAGGTCCTCTGGCCTGTCTGGTAGTAAACACAGTGTCACTCACAGGCTGCTATCTGTGTCTGAATCAGAGCTGGAAATGTTCCATTTCTCCCAGGGGAATCACTTCAGTCCCCTGCATTTTATTTGATATATTTATCTTTTATTTTACCTTTACTTAACTAGGCAAGTCAGTTAAGAACAAAATCTTATTTACCATGACAGCCTACACTGGCCAAACCCGGATGATGCTGGGCCAATTGTGCGCCACCCTATGGGACTCCCAATCACAGCCAGATGTGATGCAGCCTGGATTCAAACCAGGTACTATAGTGAAGCCTCTTGCACTGAGATGCAGTGCCTTAGACCGCTGCACCACTCGGGAGGCCCTGTGCCCTACAGCATCACCAGGGACGATATTTCACCCTCTCCCTCAGGAGGCCAGGCGATTTCCCCTGGACAGGGCTTGGTGCACAGGGCATTGCGAGGTGGTTCCTAAATTCTACACTACAGGCCAGCTTCTGTGAGGTGTGCTGCACGGCAAAGAAGCTATGTTTTGTTATTGGTGGACTGAATTAAGTTCATGTCATTGAACCTTTTATGAGACCTGCTGTCAGTTGTACGTCTATGGCAGGAGAGTGTTCCTGTGGCTGAAGGCCAAGTCCTGTTCTCAATGACGCATTAAAATAAGTGTTTGAGCCAACACTTAGCTGTCCTAGTTGGCTGTAAATCCAGCCATTGTAGCATTTCATTTGACAGCAAAATTGATTAAATCTCATCTCTTCTCCAGAATGGACTAAAAGCTCTCCATTCCTGACTTCAGAAAGAAGGAAAATATTTGGGTCGCATAAATCAAACTACAACCTTTATCTACAGCATAAATGAATCAAGCCCAAGGACCAGTAACTCCTCATCAATGCAGCCCACATAACTCAAAAGGCACAAAGTAAAAGCAAGTGAAAATACTGTCTGTAAAACAAAACAGTAGCTTTTAATTTGACCTTTATTTAACTAGGCAAGTCAGTTAAGAACAAATTCTTATTTTCAATGACGGCCTAGGAACAGTGGGTTAACTGCCTGTTCAGGGGCAGAACGACAGATTTATACCTTGTCAGCTCGGGGATTTGAACTTGCAACCTTTCGGTTAGTCCAACGCTCTAACCACTAGGCTACCCTGCTGCCCCAGGTACTATAGTGATGCTACGCCGAAGTCCAAAACATATGGTGTATATATAGTAGTACTAGCTATGGAAAAACGTGACGTGTCTTCCCCTGGCTTAGCACCTACAGGCACGCAGACTGCCTACAGTGTGGGCCGCAATAACATCTCCAAACTGATTTGACAATTTCCTCTCGACAGCTACTGTAGGCAGCAGAATATCAGAGAAATCTTACAACTGTAACCTTGGAGCAGTGTGCTTATTATGTCACTCACAGTTGACTTACCTGTCTGAGTACATGTACAGCAGGGGTAGGAAACCCCGATCTTTGAGAGCTGGAGTCACTTTATGTTTTGGATTTAACCGACGGGGAAGACCAGATGTGTTGAATTTAGGCAATCACTGAACTGATCAATTAGCTCAGGTGTGGTGCCTAGTTGGAACAAAATCCTGCAGTACCTCCGGCACTCCAGGAACAGGGTTTCCTACCCGATGTATTTCCATTATCCTCATCCCCCTGGGTTGTTTTTGAACTATTGTTTTGGCTTTGAATGAGTATATCTATGAAAGAGTACCCATTTTTTGGCCTTTCACCATGTAATAACATGCAGAATCTACTGCACACACAGCTGATTAGTGAAGGTGCTGGAGGCAAAAGTCTTTGCCACACTTCCAGTCATGTGCAAATGTATTTAATTGTGGCTGAGCTTTCAGTCAGTCAGCCTTTATCAGAGCACTATGTAAAATACCCTGTTGAAGGTTTATCCATATAGTTGTATAACCTCGGTATCTCACTGTATCTCACTGCATCTCCTCCCAGTGCAACGATGATGTTTGTACCAGATGAAGCCTGAACACACCCTGGACTGGTGACAACTCAAGTGCACTTTGGGGAGGAGAGCTGAACCCCAACCACCAATCAAGCGGGGGTAAATCTGGTCTGTGAAGCAGGATGATTATAACCTTTTGAATCTGCGTCAATGTTTATTATAATGCCATAGTACCAACTCGGTACAACCAAATCCAATTTGATTCTCGATTATAGTAGATTACTAGATGTTTTCCAGTTTGTAAATCCTTATTTATAAATGATTGTGGATAATGTTATTAAATAGTATCAAGTTGCTTGTTTACTTGTGAGTGGCCAGTCACTCCAGTTCCGTCACAGAGCGGCTAATTTAAACACCAACTGTATGTGTGCTGAGGCTTGTGCTGACTTACGCACGCCTCGCTAGACATTCCTATAAATTATCCTGATCCTTTTTCCTTAATCAGATACATAACATTTAACATTGAAGATTTTATTGTATAGTAATTTCTCAATGGTCTGTGACATTCTACGACGTACTGTGTTTGAAAAACTTTTTTTGTATGTATGTGTCGTGCCCAATTAAAATGAAAACTTGCTGTTTCGTGGCTTACGGGATTGAATACAATGACTTCACCCTGATGTTGGTGAGTGTTTTGCAGAGATCTGTGAACATTTTCCACACTCGTGAAATACAAACATGGAGTTCAGTCATCTGATCTGGACAGAGCTGCCAGGTGTTGGTTGTAAAGACCTTACAGTAACCATATTCTTTTGGACATAGAGAGCTGGAACACACACAATCAACATCTTATGAATCAAATATTTGTACCTGATTTGAAATAGCACCATTAGATCGACTTGGGTTTACCTAGGCTAAAATGTATATACCTTATGTAAGGTCATATAAACTGTTAAAATATCCTACTTGCATTCCACAAACTCAGGCCAAACACTTGTTATGCTTAGATAAAAGTGAATTTAATCCATTTATGTAATATCTTCAATAAGCATAGCATTTGTTTTTACACCAAGATATACAGTAACATAATTTGCATATTAGTAATGCAATGTGATATGCATTTATATCACAAAACGGCACAAATTCAGAACATTGTGATGTACACAAACATTTAACACAAGTTTGAATGACTCACTAGTTTGATAAGTGAGGATTTAGCTCCATAGCTCTTTATAATGATCACAATAAAACATTGGAAAAAAGAGACTTGAAACGTCTAAGGTAAACAATCAATTGATAGCGCAAATAACAGATTGAGTCGCAAAAATAGCTGTTTATATAGATAATTATATAGCAGCATGAGCTTTCATCTGTAAATACCAGAGAAGCACACAGCACTGACAAGGTATCTTATTGTTGCTTCAGAAATATATTTTATTTGTGTTCCATTTAGGTTTATAGATATATCAGCTAGTTATGCAAGAAAAGTACAAATCCAATTGCAGATAGCTGTAGTTTGGGTGTTTATTTGATTCTAATGGTCTAAGGAATATTGGTGGCAGAATGTAGAGAGGCTATTTTGTGTGTGTGTGTCAATGTGTAAGAGGTATGTACAATTCTCAAACTGATTTTGTGCGAATGGTATTGTATAAATCTTATGTGCATGATGAAACCATTATAACAGATTGTTTAAAAGGACAACCAAACAACAAATACTAATACTAATAATTTTCTCAATGACAATGTTGAGCTTTTAACAATGTGTGTTTTCTTTCCCCAGCAGTGCTTCAAACCCCTCTGTTCCACCACCATGGCAATCTGTTTGATCATGTTGTCAGTTTCTCAGTCGCTCTCTCCTGTTCTGCCCTTTAGTTCTGCTGTCATTAGTTGTTAATCAAGGTAGAAAATAACAGTCCTGGCCTTGACTGGGAACTCTCTAATGAGAAGCTATTTCCCCAGTGTCAATCTGTCAAGTCTGTCCAAGAGGCCCCTATAGCGGCTAGTTACCAGGCTCCCAACTGTCCCCACACACGCACCAGCACAGTCTTTCTCTGGGCCACTAGTCAATGGCAGAGATCAAGACAGGCCCCTTCACCTGGCCTTCAACCGCTTCTCTATTCAAACCTACGTTCCACTTCTGTGTGGATATGCCAATGGGGTTTTGCCTCAAAGGTTGCATACAATAATCAAGTTCTAGCTTTTAGATGTTCTGAGAAGAGCATGTGTTCAATCATGGCAAGATACACAACAACGGGTAAGGAATTATGAACAATGGACATTTCTAAAAAAACATCTTTGTCAAATTGTGAACATGTGTTGCCTGTCCTGGAAACTATTGTGGAAACACCTCGTAGTGATATCTGAAGTATTGGCATTTTAGACATCCAAGCCACACCATAAAAAATGTCACGCCTAGTATCCCTTTTTTGGGGGGAATATAATATTTTATTTCTTTTCTCTATTTCTTGCACACCCAATATGGAAAGGGGTATCCGGATCCAAAAGTAAAGAGTGTATTTGTCTCTGTATATATTTTTTTAAACGGAGGAAGGAGACATGGCTGCACATTCCTCATTATATGAAGTATCAACCCCAGGACTATTGGTAGGCGAAGCCAGGACTATTGGTAGGCGCTAACCCCATGACTATTACGGGATGCTGGGAACAGTTTTCTGTTCTGTTTTTTATTTTATGCAGTAAACACAAAGCATTGAATACACTTAAAGACTTCTCTGTGCAGCTTTTTGAAAAACACTCCTCTAAACGTTTCTTTCTGATCATAACCTGGTCCCAAATGCTGACTGGTGCTGTGTGGACAAAGCCCGAGATCAGAAACACTGTTGATCAAATGTTTGTCTCTGAAACATCCTTTAACACAATAAGTCAGTCAAGTAAGTCAAATCTCTTTCAGTTGTGATCGAGTATAGAGTATCTAATATAAATAAGACACTGATCACTCCATGGCAGATCATTATCACTATAAATTAATCTCAAACGAAACCGTGCTAGCCTAGCAAGTATTTAAACTTATTTCCAAGCATTTATCTTCGTAGGTCTCACATTTATATATGCTATATCAAAAACATTTTAAGCCATCCTTTTTTTTTTTTTTTTTTTTCAAAATGTTCATATAAGGTTAAAGCTGCAAAGGTTTAACAGTCTGATGTCTTCAGGTAAATGGTTTCATTTCAAAGAGTGACGTAGCCAAGCCTTAGCCTAGGAGTGAGACTAATTATGTCCATCTCTAGGTCACCGCTGCTCTTCATTTTCACAGAGCCTTTATTCATTTCATAGTCACACTGTAATGTCAGACTTATTATTCACTTTTGCCTCTTGCCCTGTGGCAAAATGTCTTAAAAAACAAATGTTCCATTTCAGACAGGATCATACCAGGCAACTCAGTACCAAAAGATACTTTTTGCACATAAATGAAAGCCACTAAATATGTGGGCTTAAAAGCGCTGTGGATTTGTCATCTGAATGACTTGGCAAAAAGAACAAAGAGTTTAGGAAATTCTTTAAAAAGTCAGTTAAAGCATATTACGCCAGCTTGGCTCAAACATATTCTACAAGGTCTTAGGAATGTCCTACATTTGCCCGACTACACATGTATCCACTGACCAGCCACATTGGTCCATAGGAGCTTCAGATGTATGCATGTATACAACAAAACCACTTGTAAACAAGAACAAGCAAAAATGTTCACCCACAGACAACATCTTTAGGTAGAGTAGCCATATAAGTACATACGCAAGTGTTTTTCGTGTCTCATCATAGTTTACGTCTGCTTCAAGTGGTGATACTAGGGTGTAGTTTGGTCAGTCATCCAATCTGTAACACTTATGTAAATGTCTTATCTTCTGCCATGTAAATCAATCGGACATACTCCAAAGCAGGATGCCTCTTTGGCGTCAGTATAACACAAGGTGGTTGTTAAGCATGTTCTTTTGTTTAGCTGCCCCAAGTCAAGAAATAAATAACAAGAGTAGAGAAAAGCCCAAACTGGCTACCACACCCGACATTTAATCTCAGGATTCATGGGAGTACCCGGTTTGCACTGGAATGCATCTGAGAATGCTCCAAAATTCTGTAGGGAGCCGAGTACCCTGTGAGAGAAGATAGGTAAAGAGTGTTAACAGATTGACAGAAAATACTGTATGATGGCAATAGCCAAGCGCTACATTTTTACTGTTGGTCGATACCTGTATTCCAGGGGACTGTGGGAGTCAGTCTTGATGCACTGGCTGGCATATTCAGGCCGATAGGCACCACACCATACCTGGAGGAGAAAGATGTATCACAAATTAAATGCATTCAAGTTCGAAACAGTAAAAGCACATTTCTTTTCTCAGCTACATGTGTTCGCATTTTACCAGTGCTAATATTTTTTGAATATACAGTAAATGTAAACCATAAAATGATAATGAAATTGATATGCCTGAGAAAAGTATTTTTTCCAAAGTGCCTTTCGACTGAATAATCCCAGCAGGGATTTTGTTTGGCTGTTATGCAGACATTGGCTTTTGACCTGGTTTTGGATAAGGACTATAAAACACTAGTCTGGCTTTGCTCTTGCCTTGTTTTCCCTGGCACCGCGGTGGTCTTTAAAAACAACAACATTCTGTACCCCTAGGTAGGTCGCTTGATATAGTCATGATCTGGTGTAGTTTTAAACTCCTTGGTCCAATTGTTTATCTCTTGAAAACCAAGTATTTAGGAAAATATAATCTCTTTGTGTTTTTGTTCTCAATGGTCTGTGGACAGCAGTGGAGGAGGGACGCTAATATAGCTTTTAGGTCCCATGGTGTAATAAAGGCTACTTTAGACCAGGGTTTCCCAACCTCGGCTAGCACTACACAGCTGATTCAAATAACCAACTCATCATCAAGCTTTTATTATTTTAATCAGCTGTGTAGTGCTAGGCGCAGGGGTGGGCAACTCCAGTCCTCGAGGGCCTGATTGGTGTCACACTGTTTCTCCATCGCTAGCAAACACAGCTGATTAATCAAATTGCATTCTAAACTGAAGATCATGATTAGGTGATTATTGGAGTCAGGTGAGTTAGCTGGGGCAAAACTGTGACACCAATCAGACCCTTGAGGACTGGAGTTGCCCACCCCTGTAGGGGAATCCTGCTTTAGACTACTCAATTTATTAAAATGGGAGCTTACTCACTTGGGCAAAGTTAAGGAAAAAAAGTTGCTTGTGGTCCATGTCCAGACCAGGTAAACGAAGCTCTTCTCCTTCTCTCTCCACCCACTTCATATAGGCCTGACCACAAACATGAAAAACATACAAATATAAAATATAATTAGTATTTAGTCAGAGATTTTTTGTTGTTGTTATGAAGCGGTTCATTGTGTTTTATGGGGGTTGAATGCGTTTTGTCAGGGTGTTATGATTGTGTCGCACCTTGTAAGCTTGCCGAACTCCTCCGTTGTCTGCAATGTTTTCCCCCAAAGTACTAATTCCACTGACCTGGGGTAACACAGAGACAGTCATTAAAGTCCTAATCCAGTCTCCTTTTTACCTCATTTAACACCTGATTTTGGTTGTTTTAAGTGTTTGTACATGAAATATTGGAAAAAGTTCCAAAATCACAGCAGGACGTATATAACACACTCAAATGTAATCAAATCTATGTATATAGCCCTTCTTACATCAGCTGATATCTCAAAGTGCTGTACAGAAACCCAGCCTAAAACCCCAAACAGCAAGCAATGCAGGTGTAGAACCACGGTGGCTAGGAAAAACTCCCTAGTAAGGCAGGAACCTAGGAAGAAACCTAGAGAGGAACAAGGCTCTGAGGGGTGGCCAGGCCTCTTCTGGCCGTGCCGGGTGGAGATTATAACAGAACATGGCCAAGATGTTCAAATGTTCATAAATGACCAGCATGGTCAAATAATAATAATCACAGTAGTTGTCGAGGGTGCAGCAAGTCAGCACCTCAGGAGTAAATGTCAGTTGGCTTTTCATAGCCGATCATTAAGAGTATCTCTACCGCTCCTGCTGTCTCTAGGGAGTTGAAAACAGCAGGTCTGGGACAGGTAGCACGTCCGGTGAACAGGTCAGGGTTCCATAGCCGCAGGCAGAACAGTTGAAACTGGAGCAGCAGCACAGCAGCTAAATGGTAAACACTCAATCGAGGTTCTTTCAAAAAAAAATCGAGCATCTTCTATAATCTTTAGTTTTAGTCATTGGGAAACTCACATTTTGTCCTCCTGCAAGCTTCCAGTTGAAGTTGCCATACTGTTGCACCATGCACTGTGACTGGTCCTTAAAGTGCTCAGCAGAATAATTACTCCACCAGTTAAGCATGTTACCATCCTTGTCAAAATTACGGCCTGTTTTTGAAAGATATAATGTGAAATTAATTGTGATGCAATATCTTTGACATTTTCCCATGAATTAATGCTCTATACTAAAAATGATTTTGCAACACATTGGACACAGACATGGACAGTGACTGTAAATATGAGGACTGCCTCACCATTGTCATCAAACCCGTGGGTGATCTCATGTCCAATAACCATCCCTATTCCACCAAAGTTCAGGGCCTGGAGCTGCTGCTTACTGAAGAAAGGAGGTTGCAGGATACCGGCAGGGAATACTAGGAAAGGGGACAGAGAGAATTGAACAAGGAACAGATCGGGCCAAATGAACTAAGACCGTCTATAATCGTTGTGATGGAAACTAATGTTGGTGCTTTTCTTTTTACCAATTTCTGTGTTCTATGTTTGTACTTTTCTAATAACCGTTTTCATGCAAGTGACTGATTGAATGAACCTTCACGATCAGTATCTGCAATTTGGCAGTACGCCCAGACCCTTATTTTGAGAACGAAAGATACAGTGCCTTGCAAAAGTATTCACCCCCCTTGGCGTTTTTCCTATTTTGTTGCATTACAACCTGTAGTTTCAATACATTTTTATTTGGATTTCATGTAATGGACATACACAAAATAGTCCAAATTGGTGAAGTGAAATTTAAAAAATAACTTGTTTAATAAAAATAAAACATGGAAATGTGGTGCGTGCATATGTATTCACCCCCTTTGACATGAAGCCCCTAAATAAGATCTGGTGCAACCAATTACCTTCAGAAGTCACATAATTAGTTAAATAAAGTCCACCTGTGTGCAATCTAAGTGTCACATGATCGGTCACATGATCTCAGTATGTATATATATATATATATATATATGTGTTCTGAAAGGCCCCAGTCTGCAACACCACTAAGCAAGGGGCACCACCAAGCAAGAGACACCATGAAGATCAAGGAGCTCTCCAAACAGGTCAAGGATGAAGTTGTGGAGAAGTACAGATCAGGGTTGGGTTAAAAAAATATATCTGCAACTTTGAACATCCCACAGAGCACCATTAAATCCATTATTAAAAAATGGAAAGAATATCGCACACCAACAACAGCGGACATTGGAGTATCTGTCCATAGGACCACTTTAAGCTGTACACTCCACAGAGCTGGGCTTTACGGAAGAGTGGGCAGAAAAAAGCCATCTCTGAAATAATTTTTTGGGGTGTTCGCCAAAAGGCATCTGGGAGACTCCCCAAACATATGGAAGAATGTACTCTGGTCAGATGAGACTAAAATGTAGCTTTTTGTCCATCAAGGAAAACACTATGTCTGGCGCAAACCCAACACCTCTCATCACCCCGAGAACACCATCCCCACAGTGAAGCATGGTGGTGGCAGCATCATGCTGTGGGGATGTTTATCATCAGCAGGGACTGTGAAACTGGTCAGAATTGAAGGAATGATGGATTGCACTAAATACAGGGAAATTCTTGAGGGAAACCTGTTTCAGTCTTCCAGAGATTTGAGACTGGGACGGAGGTTCACCTTCCAGCAGGACAATGACCTTAAGCATACTGCTAAAGCAACACTCGACTGGTTTAAGGGGAAACATTTAAGCGTCTTGGAATGGCCTATCCATTTTAATTCCAGGTTGTAAGGCAACAAAATAGGAAAAATGCCAAGGGGGTGAATACTTTCGTAAGCCACTGTATCTCAGTTTCAAGGTCTCAGCTTAGAGAAGAAGCCTCGTGAGGTATTGATCTGTCACATGCATGACCCAATATTGGTCAGATGAATTAATTATAGATAAGCTAAATCATGCAAATATGACTTGTCTGCATTATATAAGAGAATTAATGACTGCCCCGTGAGAACTCCTGACAGACGTTCACTATGGTGCATCAAGTTTGTTGGAACCTCTTCAGCGCGCTGATAATAAACAATGATTCTTTTATGATCCCTGTGTAAGAATTTCCACAAAATATTGACGTCACAAACTGGATTATTAATTCTGCCTGCCGAGCTTTCCAGTGGGGGGGAGGCATTGTATGACGCATCAGGGAAATTCCTGTCTGACCAAAAGAGGACGAGACCCGCCCAAACCAGAGCCTTACTATGAGCTGCCCAGGAGGAGATGTATCATCCGCGAACAATTGAGGGATGGTAACTGATTTCAGTAAGTCAATTATAAATGAATCAGTATAGAAAATAAATTATACAAAATAAAATGAAGGTGACCAATGCATAAAAAGGTACTCATATTCTTATAGAGAGAAGGCTATTCACTAGTCTAACGAGAAGACTAGAGCGAGGATGTAACGGTACCATGGAAAGCCTCGCTGACAGCTGTCTACAGGCATTTAAAATAAATATCTGCAGTTGAAGTCGGAAGTTTACATACACTTAGGTTGGAGTCATTAAAACTTGTTTTTCAAACCACTCCACAAATTTCTTGTTAACAATCTATAGTTTTGGCAAGTCGGTTAGGACATCTACTTTGTGCATGACACAAGTAATTTTTCCAACAATTGTTTACAGACAGATTATTTCACTTATAATTCACTGTATCACAATTCCAGTGGGTCAGAAGTTTACATACACTAAGTTGACTGTGCCTTTAAACAGTTGGAAAATTCCAGAAAATGTTTTGGTACACCTCAATTGGAGGTGTACCTGTGGCTGTAATTCAAGGCCTACCTTGAAACGCAGTGCCTCTTTGCTTGACATCATGGAAAAATCAAAAGAAATCAGCCAAGACCCCAGAATTTTTTTTGTAGACCTCCACAAGTCTGGTTCATCCTTGGGAGCAATTTCCAAACACCTGAAGTTACCACTTTCATCTGTACAAACAATAGTGCGCAAGTATAAACACCATGGAACCACGCAGCCGTCATACCGCCCAGGAAGGAGACGCGTTCTGTCTCCTAGAAATGAACGTACTTTGGTGCAAAATGTGCAAATCAATCCCAGAACAACAGCAAAGGACCTTGTGAAGATTCTGGAGGAAACGGGTACAAAGGAATATATACACAGTAAAATGAGTCCGATACCGACATAATCTGAAAGGCCGCTCAGCAAGGAAGAAGCCACGGCTCCAAAACTGCCATAAAAAGCCAGACTATGGTTTGCAACTGCACATGGGGACAAAGATCGTACTTTTTGGAGAAATGTCCTCTGGTCTGATGAAACAAAAATAGAACTGTTTGGACATAATGACCATCATTATGTTTGGAGGAAAAAGGGGGAGGCTTGCAAGCCGAAGAACACAATCCCAACCGTGAAGTACGGGGGTGGCAGTATCATGTTGTGGGGGTGCTTTGCTGCAGGAGTGACTGGTGCACTTCACAAAATAGATGGCAGCATGAGGCAGGAAAATTATGTGGATATATTGAAGCAACATCTCAATGTCACGCCCTGGTCTTAGTATTTTGTGTTTATATATTTATTTGGTCAGGCCAGGGTGTGACATGGGGTTATTTTGTGTTGTGTTGTGGTATTGGGGGTTTTAGTAGGTATTGGGATTGTGGCTGAGTAGGGGTGTCTAGCATAGTCTATGGCTGCCTGAGGTTCTCAATCAGAGTCAGGTGATTCTCGTTGTCTCTGATTGGGAACCATATTTAGGTAGCCTGGGTTTCACTGTGAGTTTGTGGGTGATTATTCCTGTCTCAGTGTGTTTGTATTCACCAGACAGGCTGTATAGGTTTTCACATTTTCCGTTTGTTGTTTTTGTATTGTTCGTCTTCGTTTTCATTAAACATGTATCGAACTAACCACGCTGCATTTTGGTCCGACTCTCCTTCAACGGAAGAAAGCCGTAACACTCAAGACATCAGTCAGAAAGTTCAAGCTTGGTCGCAAATGGGTCTTCCAAATGGACAATGACCCCAAGCATACTTCTAAAGTTGTGGCAAAATGGCTCACGAATATGTAGTGAGGGCCAGCTGACTAGAGCATACAGGTCGCAGTGGTGGGTGGTATAAGGTGCTGTGATAAACTGCATCCAGTTTGCTGAGTAGAGTGTTTGGAAGCTATTTTGTCGATGACATCGCCGAAGTCGAGGATCGGTAGGATAGTCAGTTTTACTAGGGTAAGTTTGGCGGTGTGAGTGAAGGAGGCTTTGTTGCAAAATAGTAAGCCGATTCTAGATTTGATTTTGGATTTAATATGAGTCTGGAAGGAGAGCTTACAGTCTAGCCAGACACCTAGGTATTTATAGTTGTCCACATATTCTAGGTCGGAACCATCCAGGGTTGTGATGCTAGTCGGGCAGGCGGGTGCAGGCAGCGAATGGTTGAAAAGCATGCATTTGGTTTTACTAGCGTTTAAGAGAAGTTTGAGGCCACGGAAGGAGTGTTGTATGGCATTGAAACTCGTTTGGAGGTTAGTTAGCACAGTGTCCAAGGAAGGGCCAGAAGTATAATAAATGGTGTCGTCTGCGTAGAGGTGGATCAGGGAATCGCCCGCAGCAAGAGCGACATCATTGATATATACAGAGAAAAGTGTCGGCCCGAGAATTGAACCCTGTGGTACCCCCATAGAGACTGGCAGAGGTCCGAACTACATGCCCTCCGATTTGACACACTGAACTCTGTCTGCAAAGTAGTTGGTGAACCAGTTGAGGCAGTCGTCAGAAAAACCAAGGCTATTGAGTCTGCCGATAAGAATACGGTGATTGGCAGAGTCGAAAGCCTTGGCCAGGTTGATGAAGACGGCTGCACAGTACTGTCGTTTATCAATGGCGGTTATGATATTGTTTAGTACCTTGAGCGTCGCTGAGGTGCATCCGTGACCGGCTCGGAAGCCGGATTGCACAGCGGAGAAGGTACGGTGGGATTCGAAATGGTCAGTGATCTGTTTATTAACTTGGCTTTCGAAGACTTTATATAGGCAGGATGGATATAGGTCTGTAACAGTCTGGGTCTAGGGTGTCACCCCCTTTGAAGAGGGGGATGACCGCGGCAGCTTTCCAATCTTTAGGGATCTCAGACGATACGAAAGAGAGGTTGAACAGGCTGGTAATAGGGGTTGCAACAATGGCGGCGGATAGTTTTACAAAGAGAGGGTCCAGATTGTCTAGCCCCGCTGATTTGTACTGGTCCAGGTTCTGTATCTCTCCCTTTGAAAGGCTTCCTAAGGCAAGTGCCTTGGGAGCGCAGTTAAAGCTACCCGGATCCAGCTGTTAAGGGAGCTCCCAAATTAAGTTATGCCTGGCCATTTAGTTTGTTTTTACCCTATGATTTTTTCCACACATGCCAGCACCCACACACAACCCACCTACTCACAGGTTAGAAAGGATGCTGTACACAAATGACATTTTCTGAAGTTTCTATTGTCAGCGTTTTGGTTGCACACATGTAAATTATCTTGATAAGAAATGTACTGAATAACCCAATGTAAGCCTGATACACAAAATGTTTGAAATATCTTTAAATAATGTCTAAGGTACAGGGAAACAAACACTCACTGAATTGGGCTGACTGACCTCGGACCTCTGTTCTGACTTCCTGGTGAGGCCTGATCACCCGCACTAGAAAGACTAGAGACATTGAGTGAGATTTAAATGGGCTATGTAAACTCTAATAATTAAGAAAAAGTTAATCATTTATCAATCGTCCTATGTGTGATTCGGACAACGAGAAAGACAGAGGGAGAGAGCGCTGCCCCTGAATCAGGAACACCTGTCTCTAGTCTATTTTACCATTACCTTTTGGGATACAATTATTTCCTGATGGCGTTATCAAGAGTTTTAATTCTAATTTGATTTGTTATTCTAATTAGTTTATTTTTGATTTAACAGGCAGTGTTGTTGTTTTCTTGGACGCATGAATCACGATGTGAGTCATGTCCAAAGGTGTAATTACCGGTCCCCTGGGCCTTTGGTAAATATGCAAATAGATTTTCTTCACATGCCTGCCAGTAAAAGGAAAAAGATGGTGGGAATGGTTGACAGTTACTCCAAATGGACTGAAGTTTTCTCCACCTCGAGTGATATATTTGCATTGCTGTTGTTGTTTTGTTTTCTTTGTTTTTGTCTTGCTTCAATAACAAATCTCACCAGATTGGGTCTGCTGGATGGTCGTGATTTCTCCCTTAGGTCTCTAACTCCCTAACCCTGTAACTCTGCGGTGAGATCGCCAAAATGATAGGGGAGTATAAGCCAATTTGAGAAATAATATATTCAACTGTGTATTAAGAGTATTGGTAGTAGTAATAAATTGTCATAAATTATTTACAGTATCTGGATTTCCTAAATCAGAAATGCCCCTAAACTAAACTGTTGTTCTGGTCTGTCCTCTCTCAAGGTTATGGCAAAGGTGACCACAGATGGTATCTAGATGCATGGAAGGGATCATTTTACCAAGAACAGTGTGAACCTCAAACCCCCCCTAACCGGCTGAAGCAATGGCGACAATGGCGTTCAGTATGGTCCTTCACCACATCTACCGTGAGACCTGATCCGAGCCAGCACCAGTCGAGGCTATCAACTGCCTTTTCTCTCATGCCTTTTCTCTCGGGAGTGCGACATAAGTTCATGTCATACTGTTGGTGTACTGGTTGAAAAATGGACAAAGACATAATGGACTGTAAAGGATAGTGGAGGCTCAGGTGAGAGACATTATCAAGGGCCATCCATTTTGAACATGTGCCATTAGGAGGACAAAATGAAACACTATCTGAAGAAGAACATGAAGAAAACGGCAGAAGGTTGAGTGCCGGGAGGGTTGAGGGGGGTCAACCGTGCACGTAATTGATTTAGGCTTATCCAAAATGGTTTATTTGGGGTTTCAGGTTGATTGTGGAGGTCTGCAGACTGCGAAATTGAGTGTAATTTAGACTAAGAATGCATTGAGATACAAATCTGTCATTACCACAAATTGGGGCCGTGATGAGAAAGGTTAATGTTAGAAAAATAAGAGAAATATACTGTATGTCAATGTAAATTTACATTCCGCCAGTATTGGTGTATGCTAAGTTGAGGGTCTTAAATTAAAGTGATAGAACCAACGTGAAGCACTAAGGACTGTCATTCTAAATTTGGGTTGGATAATTTATCAATAGTTATAATTAGGATTTGGAAAGGCGAGGCTTCTATAGACAGAGCTATGCCCTTAAATTGTGAGGAGAGCCACTAGATTGTAGCTTGGGCAAACCTTGCCCCAATCTCATTCTTTTAAAGGTTGGTGTGAAACTGTTATAACATGTATTCTGTCTTCCCTGTGAAAGTCACTATGCGTGTGCCCTAGACCAGATTCAGGAGATCTCTAGAGACGTAGAGAAAATTGGAAATGCTAAAAGAATTGCTTAAATTGGCTTTGCAAAACAGAGAGACTATCTTTTGGCAGGTCAAGGGGGCACTTGTGCAATCATTGGCGATGAATGTTGTACTTTTGTCCCAGATCACTCTTCTAATATGACTGATCTCGCCGAATACATTGCCCACTGTTGCTAAGAATAATTCCCCACAACCAGAGTGGACATCTGCAACTTGGTTGGAATCCCTGTTTGGAAGTTGGGGATCCCAAATTGCCCAATGGGCTGCAACATGTTTTTTTATTTCTTAGTTTGTCTAAATTGTGTTATTTAACATGCTGTGTATGTGTATTCTTGATAAATTCACTCCTGCTAATAAAGGTATAACCTTTATGATGATAGTATTACCCTACTAATAAGAATGTATAACCCAAAATGAAGGGTTTGAAATGATCTGTGTTTTCTGTGTTGATTTCCCTTACTTTAATAGGAGTATAGAATATTTTGATATTGAAGCTAAAATTGAAATGCTTACATTAAAATGTCATGATTATTATCACACGAGATAAGGGAATGGAATGTGATGGAACATTTTATGTTGGTGCTTTTCTATTTAACAATTTCTGTGTTCATGCAAGTGTCTGATTGAACGAACCCTCAATATCAGTATCTGCAATTTGGCAGAACGCCCAGACCCTTGTTTTGAGAATGAAAGTCCTCTCAGTTTCAAGGTCTCAGCTTAGAGAAGAAGCCTTGTGAGGTATTGGTCGGTCACATGAATGAAGTAAACGTTAATGATGAATTAATTATGAATAAGCTAAATCACTGCCCCGTGGGAGCTCCTGACAGACGTTCACTATGGTACTTCAAGTTTGTTGGAACCTCTCCATTTAAGATTGACTTTGAGTGCCCCATGGTAGAATTTCCACATCATGCACATCATCTTTTATATCAAGTGAATGAAACAAAAGTCTTCACATCTGACTAATCATTGCAGCATTGTCTGAGTTACATTCATTGTTGCTGGTGCCCCAAGCCAAGTCCATATTTTTTAGCCACAAAGTTTGTGTGCACTGGAGCCTGAAACTATCAACAGCAGAACGGATTTACCGCCAGTCATTGTTCTCAATGAGGTGAGAGTGGAGGTGAGCCAGCCCTTATGGAAAAAGCACATGATTTCACATGTGGAAAATCACGTTTTGCACATGTGAAATCATGTGAAACCATGTGTTTTTGGAACAATTCACATGGTGATGTGGATTTTCACACTAAATTTCACATGGATTTTCACGCGATCGCATAACCTTTCACATGGATTAAAATTCACGAGATTTCACAGATGATGCCCTGAAAATAAATGTGTTATGATACACACACAGTGCTTTTAACTAAAAAAAATTACTACAGTGTGTATGTTTATTTAAACAGCAATTATTATTCCTCATGTCCTTACCTGGGATTTGAACTCAGAACCTCTAGGTTCACTGCATTCTGATCATCCTGCTACACCAGAATGTCTGTGTCAATAACTGATTTCACCTGCATTCATCAAAGTATATCTCCGTTTTGTTAAAAATACACTCAAGAAAAATGATTATATTTATCATAGTGATTCAGGTGTTACATTAAAACAGAATAATATACCCCACCAACATTTGACAACTATACAGAAAACTCTCAAATAGCTAAAGTAAGTAAATGTAATCAATGATGGCAGCTTCATTAAATAGTATGTCTGAATTCCATGTCTGAAATGTGCTGTATAAATAAAGCTGGCTTTGATTTGATGATTTGATGGCAAAGTAGGTTACAGGCAAGGAGTGGCAGCAAGTGTCCTGTAGATTACTAGCAATGTTTTGCCAGTAAGTTCTTCTGAATGTTAAAATAACTTATTAACTAGTAGTGTCCAGGTAAGAAATGACAAATTCACAGCAACTTCTGGCAACACACTGTCATTAACTTACTGAAAAATACACAATAACCTCTTTATAGTGCATCTCATTACTGACATAATCTCTTCCTAAATTTGCAGAACAGACTGTGTCAAATGAGGCGCTTTACTGGCTTCGGCATAACCATCAAACACTTAGTTAATATATTTTCCAAGTAATGAACCTAGTGGCACGGCAGAAACATCAATGCACTCCCATTGTTCAAATCTCCAAAGAGTTGATGTATTCTCTAAGTTCTTGAGCACTGCTAGTTTTATGTTAATATTATGTTGGTGGTGACAATTGGATAATTATTTACTTGCTTCTTGGCCCATATCTCTTCCATGCTCACAGATTTTACACTTTAGCTACACTGAAGCAGGACATTAGAGGTTGCTGAGATGTTATGAGTTCAAATTTAATTCCCATTTAAGGCTCTGTTCCAATTGTGGTCATGCTACAAACTTATACAAGATTTTAAAGTTATTGAAATCAGAATACAGCAGCATACTGTCATTTTATAGAAACAACACCAAGTTTTCATATATAATGACTTAATTTTTCCTGCCACTTTAGGCAAAGTGCAAAACTGTATTCTTCGGCAATAAATGTATAGCCGATCTCCATTATGTCTACAGAATTGGTGGCGCAGCAGGAACTTCAGTTAGCTCACAACCAAAAAGTTGTGAGTTCAAGACCCAAGTGATGTTGATTCTAATGTAATCAGCATACAGCACAGTGGATATTCTTCAGAGGAGAAAGGGGAGGACTATCCTACTCAGTGAATTTCATAAAAATTGTGAAACATGAAAAAGTAAAAAAAATTCTATAAACTATACCAAATATACAGTTGAAGTTGGAGGTTTACATACAATTAGGTTGGAGTCATTAAAACTCATTTTTCAACCACTCCACAAATTTCTTGTTAACAACTATAGTTTTGGCAAGTCGGTTATGTACACAACAATTTCAACAATTGTTTAAAGTATCACAATTCCAGTGGGTCAGAAGTTTACATACACTAAGTTGACTGTGCCTTTAAACAGTTGGAAAATTACAGAAAATGATGTCATGGCTTTAGAAGCTTCTGATAGGCTAATTGACATCATTTGAGTCAATTGGAGGTGTACCTGTGGACGTATTTCAAGGCCTACCTTCAAACTCAGTGCCACTGTGCTTGGCATCATGGGAAAATAAAAATAAATCAGCCAAGACCTCAGAATTTTTTTTGTAGACCTCCACAAGCAATTTCCAAAAGCCTGAAGGTACCATGTTCATCTGTACAAACAATAGTATGCAAGTATAAACACCATGGGACCACGCAGCTGTCATACCCCTCAGGAAGGAGACGCATTCTGTCTCCTAGAGATGCATATACTTTGGTGCGAAAAGTGCAAATCAATCCCAGAAAAACAGCAAAGGACCTTGTGAAGATGCTTGAGGAAACAGGTACAAGAGTATCTATATCCACAGTAAAACAAGTCCATTATCGACACAACCTGAAAGGCCGCTCAGCAAGGAAGAAGCCACTGCTCCAAAACCGCCATAAAAAAAGCCAGACTACGGTTTGCAACTGCACATGGGGACAAAGATTGTACTTTTTGGAGAAATGTCCTCTGGTCTAATGAAACAAAAATAGAACTGTTTGGACATCATGACCATCGTTATGTTTGGAGGAAAAAGGGGGAGGCTTGCAAGCTGAAGAACACCATCCCAACCGTGAAGCACGGGGGTGGCAGCATCATGTTGTGCTGGTGCTTTGCTGCAGGAGGGACTGGTGCACTTCACAAAATAGATGGCATCATGAGGTAAGAAAACTATGTGGATATATTGAAGCAACATCAAGTTTGAGTATCATGTAGCAAGCTAAACCTATCAATGTTACATTGAGCTGGGTGAATGGAATATGAATGACAGTCATCCAGTATGCTATAATAGAAATAAGGCCATGCTCATAAAAACGCTCCTCCTTCCTCTGCAAGGTCACCAACCGCAGCTGATATAGCATCATACTGTCCTTTCACATGAACACCTTAAATTAGCTGTAACAGTATGATTTTCATGTTATCACGTTGACATTTTCACTCCCCATGTTGTCACATTTATGCTTCACCAAAGGGTGAGGTTTCCTCCAGATGTGACGAGTTCAATCTTGGTTTCATCAGACTAGAGAATCTTGTTTATTATGGTCTGAGTCCTTTAGGTGCCTTCTGGAAAACTCCAAGCGGGCTGTCATGTGCCTTTTACTGAAAAGTGGCTTCCGTCTGGCTGCTCTACCATAAAGGCCTGATTGGTGGAGTGCTGCAGAGATGGTTGTCCTTCTAGAAGGTTCTCGCATCTCCACAGAGGAACTCTGGAGCTCTGTCAGAGTGATCATCGGGTTCTTGGTCACCTCCCTGACCAAGGCCCTTCTTCTCCGATTGCTCAGTTTGGCCAGATGGCCAGCTCTAGGAAGAGTCTTAGGGGTTCCAAACTTCTTCCATTAAAGAATGATGGAGGCCAATGTAATCTGGGGAACTTCAATGCTGCAGAATTGTTTTTTGGCACCCTTCCCCAGATCTGTGCCTCGACACAATCTTGTCTCGGAGCTCTACGGACAATTCCTACGACCTCATGGTTTGGTTTTTGCTCTGACATGCACTGTCAACTGTGGATACTTTATGTAGACCGGTGTGTGTGTGCCCTTCCAAATCATGTCCAATCAATTGAATTTACCACAGTTGGACTCCAATCAAGTTGTAGAAACAAATTAAATATCAATAACTAGGCTATATAAAGGGGGTATCGGTACCGAGTCAATGTGCAGGGTACAGGTTAGTCAAGGTCATTTGTACATGAAGTTAGGGGTAAAGTGACTATGCTTAGATAATAAACAGCTACTGGCAGCAGTGTAAAAACATAGGAGGGGTGGCCATTAGTACGGGTGGCCATTTCATTAATTGTTCAGCAGTCTTATGGCTTGGGGGTAGAAGCTGCTAACGAGCCTTTTAGACCTAGACTTGGCACTCTGGTAACACTTGCTGTGCAGTAGCAGAGAGAACAGTCAATGACTTGGGTGACTGGAGTCTTTGACAATTTTTTGGGCCTTCCTCTGACATGCCTAGTATATAGGTCCTGGATGGCAGGAACCTTGGCCCCAGTGATGTACTGGGCCGTATGCACTACCTTCTGTAGCACTTTACGGTCAGATGCTGAGGAGTTGCCATAGCTGCCGGTGATGTAACCGGTCAGGATGCTCTTAATGGTGCAGCTGTAGAACTTCTTGAAGATCTGAGGAACCATGCCAAATCTTTTTAGTTTCCTGAGGGGCAATAGGCATTGTCGTTCCCTCTTCATGACATTCTTGGTGTGTTTGGACCATGATAGTTTGTTGGTGGTGTGGACACCAAGGACCTTGAAACTCTCGACCCACTCCACTACTCTCGACCCACTCCACTACTACCCGCCAGGAAGTCCAGGATCCAGTTGCAGAAGGATGTATTTAGTCCCAGGGTCCTTAGCTTAGTGATGAGCTTTGTTGGCAGTATGGTGTTGAACGCTGAGCTGTAGTCAATTAACAGCATTTTCACATAGGTGTTCTTTTTGTCCAGGTGAGAAAAGGCAGTATGGAGTGCGATAGAGATTGCGTCATTGGTGGATCTCTTGGGGCGTTATGCAAATTTGAGTGGGTGCTGTTGATGTGAACCATGACAAGCCTTTCAAAGCACTTCATGGCTACTGATGTGAGTGATATGGAGCGGTAATCATTTAAGCAGGTTACCATCGCTTTCTTGGGCACAGGGACTATGGTGGTCTGTTTGAAACATGTAGGTATTACAGACTCGGACAGGGAGAGGTTGAAAATGTCAGTGAAGACACTTGCCATTTGGTCCGCACATGCTCTGAGTACACGTCCTGGTAATCTGTCTGGCCCCACAGCCTTGTGAATGTTGATATATTTAAAGGTCTTGCTTACATTGGCTACGGAGAGCGTGATCACACGGTCATCTGGAACAGCTGGTGCTCTCATGCATGCTTCAGTGATACTAGCCTTGCAGTGAGCATAAAAGGCATTTAGCCCGTCTGAAAGGCTTGCGTCACTGATTAGCTCGCAGCTGGGTTTCCCTTTGTAGTCTGTAATAGTTCGCAAGCCCTGCCACTTCCGTCAAACGTCAGAGCTGGTGTAGTAGGACTCAATCTTAGTCCTGTATTGACGCTTTGCCTGTTTGATGGTTTGTCTAAGGGCATAGCGGGATTTCTTATCAGCTTCGGGGTTAGTGTCCCGCTGCTTCAAAGCGGCAGCTCTAGTCTTTAGCTCGGTGCGGATGTTGGCTGTAAACCAAGGCTTCTGGTTGGGATATGTACGTATGATCACTGTGGGGACGACGTTGTCGATGCACTTATTGATGAAGCCGGTGACTGAGGTGGTGGTATACTCCTCAATGCCATTGGATGAATCCCGGAAACATATTCCAGTTTGTGCTAGCAAAACAGTCCTGTAGCATGGTATCCGGGTCATCTGACCACTTCCACATTGAGCGAGTCACTTGTACTTCCTGCTTTAGTTTTAGCTTTTAAACAGGAATCAGGAGGATAGAATTATGGTCAGAATTGCCAAATGGTGGGCGAGGGAGAACTTTGTACGCATCTCTGTGTGTGGAGTAAAGGTGGTCTACAGTTTTTCCCCTCTGGTTGCACAAGTGACATGCTGGGTGAAATGAGGTAAAACGGATTTCAGTTACCCTGCATTAAAGTCCCCGGCCACTAGGAGTGTCACTTCTGGATGAGCGTTTTCTTGTTTGCTTATGGCCTTATACAGCTCGTTGAGTGCGGTCTTAGTGACAGCGTCGTTTTGTGGTGCTAAATAGATGGCTTCAAAAAATATAGATGGAAACTCTCTTGGTAGATAGTGTGGTCTACAGATTATCATAAGGTACACTACCTCAGGCGAGCAATACCTCGAGACAACCTTAATATTAGACATATGTAACATATTGACAAATAGACACACCCCCACCCCTCGTCTTACCGGATCTAACTGTTCTGTCCTGCCGATGCACAGGAAACCCAGCCAACCGTATATTATCCGTGTCATCATTCAGCCACGACTCGGTGAAACATAAGATATTACAGTTTTTAATGTCCCATTGGTAGGATAGTCTCGAACTGAGCTCATCCAGTTTATTCTCCAGTGATTGCACATTGGCCAATAGAATGGATGGTAGCGGCGGGTTACCCACTACCTGAAGAATTCTCACAAGGCACCCTGATCTGCGCCCCCTGTATCTGCTTATTTACTTCATGCAAATGACGAGGACTTTCTTCTTGTCCGGGAACGTCAGACTCATTAAAGAAAAAATATTTCTCAGTTCGAGGTGAGTAATCGCTGTTCTGATATCCAGAAGCTCTTTTCGGTCATAAGAGATGGTACTATCAACGTTATGTACAACATAACTCTGAAACATTCACTGTCTTCTTGGTAAGCAACTCCAGTGTAGATTTGGCCTTGTTTTTTAGGTTATTGTTCTGCTGAAAGGTGAATTCCTCTCCCAGTCTCTGTAAGAAAGCAGACTGAATCATTCTTCTAGGATTTTGCCTGTGTATAGCTCCATTCCGTTTCTTTTTTATCCTGATAAAATACCCAGTCCTTAAAGATTACAAACATACCCATAACATGATGCAGCCACCACTACCATATTGAAAATATGGAAAGTGGTACTCAGTAATGTGTTGTATTGGATTTGTTTTGGATTTGCCCCAAACATTTAAAAAAGTTATTTGCTTTGCCATGTTTTGCTGTATTGCTTTAATGCCTTGTTGCAAACAGGAAGGTTTTTGCTTTTATTCTCTACATGCTTCTGAATTCATCAAATAATTATGGTGTTTGCAGAACTTGTTCATTTTCTAGTAAGGGATTTTTCTTTAAGTCATGATTGGCTGACGATAGCTAACTGTGGATGGGTGACAAAAGTTGCAGCTATTGTGTTGGCTGGTGTCATCTTACCTATCTGGTTTCTGTTTGGCGAGTAGAAAGCATTGACAACAGCAGCGCCAATAATCCACCTAGAAAAACCCCAATTAGAATAGAGATCCCATCATTTGAGAGGGAATGTGTGCTCAGTGTTCATGTCCTACTGGGCACACACTGGTTGAGTCAATAATCTTAATGAAATGACGTTGAACCAACGTGGAATGGATGTTGAATTGACGTCTGTGCCCAGTGGGGGGTGCGTCTACAGTATGTGAGGCTAAATGGATGTATCTTACATGTCCGGGTCAACTGGCTCTCTCAGCTTCTTCAAAGTCTTGTGTGCTTCAGCCTGCAGGTTCTCAAGGACGTTCTCAAAGTAGTTCTCCTCACTAAAGTTCAGCTGCAGAAAGAGACCAGATCATCAGAAACAATCTAGACAACAAATTCTACATCCATTACTCTTTCAAATTGGAAGATGTATCACAGTACTTTGGCCAGGTCACACATACATGGGCATACTCCTGGTCAAGCTTCAGATTGCTCTCTTCCAGAATGTGGTCAGGATAGCCAATATGCTCCTTAATGGCCATGGCCTGTAACATAGAGCAGTAGAACAGTCAGCTGGTAAGTTCTTTGAATTACACTTTCAAAATGCTGAGGTACATGGTATGTTTGTTTGCACCGCTTTGTTTGTACCTTCTCTCTTGCCTTCTCCTTAGACTGGTCATCCATCCAGTTCAGCTCCTCAAGTGTCTCCACGTACGCTTCCTGGATCTTACTGATGAGGTCACTGACCTGTCCACACAAAGAGTTAATAAATCAACATATACACACCCGTAACAACTCACATGGACACAAATGGGCACTCATGTTAAAAGTGCAGCCTAAACTGCTTTAGTGACAGTGATATAATATGCCGTAGAGGGATTTTCCCTGTTTTGCCTGCATCTCGTCAACAGGAGTGACTCACCATGCGTTTACTCTCACCAGCAAAGGTCTCTCGCACATACAGAGCACCCACTGCGTTCTCCATGCTGCCCTGGACGTAACGCACACAGTCTCTCCACCGTGCCTCTTCCACAGTGGTCCCATACAGTGCCTGACACACACACAGACAGTCTAATTTGCCATACGATTACACATGAATTTGCTTTTCAATGTGCTTGTTTCGACATGTGCTCCTAAGTGTGCTCAAATATCTGTCTCACCTTTCTGTACTGTGCCCTGGCATCTTTGAAGCGGCGACTCAGGCTGCTGACTCTCTCCATGACGAGCTGCCAGGTAAGGTAGTTCTGCAAAGTTCTGGGTGAGAAAAACATGGACATATTTCACCAACTATGTCCCTCAATCGCTCAAGCAATGTATCTACATGACACACACAGCCCAAGATGGTGTGACCACAATCCACCCTCCTGCATGACTTGCGTGATAATTCACAGTAGATACTATACTGATAGAAGCACATTTGACCCATGGGCTTCTCATGATCCTACCATTGTTCTACATGAACAGCTGCCATTGGACAGAGTCTGACCTGACAGTGTGTTTGGAAAGCACGTTGTTCATCTTCTCTAAGTAAGGAGAGCTGTAGACCACCACCTCCTCCTCTCGCTGTAGGTCCACAGCCACGCTGGACAACACTCCACGCACAAACCTTGTCCAGTTAAAACCCTGTAAGAAATATATATTTGCTGCTATTACTATCAGGCTGAGCCTTCTTCTGCAAGCTACAAATACATACAGTGAATTTGGAAAGTATTCAGACCCCTTGACTTGTTTGTTATGCTACAGTCTTATTCTAAAATGGATTGAATTGTTTTTCCCCCTCATAAATCTACGCACAATACCCAATAATGACAAAGCAAATATAGTTTTTTTTAAATTGTGCAGATGTATAAAAAAAAACTTCAATATCACATTTACATACAGTTGAAGTTGGAAGTTTACATATACCTAAACCAAATTCATTTAAACTCAGTTTTTTACAATTCCTGACATTTAATCCTAGTAAAAATTCCCTGTCTTCGGTCAGTTAGGATCACCACTTTATTTTAAGAATGTGAAATGTCAGAATAATAGCAGAGAGAGTGATTTATTTCAGCTTTTATTTCTTTCATCACATTCCCAGTGGGTCAGAAGTATACACACACTCAATTAGTATTTGGTAGCATTGCCTTAAATAGTTTAACTTGGGTCAAATTGTTTCAGGTAGCCTTCCACAAGCTTCACACAATAAGTTGGGTGAATTTTGGGCCATTCCTCCTGACAGAGCTGATGTAACTGAGTCAGGTTTGTAGGCCTCCTTGCTAAACACACTTTTTCAGTTCTGTCCACAAATGTTCTATAGGGTTGAGGTCAGGGCTTTGTGATGGCCACTCCAATACCTTGACTTTGTTGTCCTTAAGCCATTTTGCCACAACTTTGGAAGTATGCTGAGGGTCATTGTCCATTTGGAAGACCCATTTGCAACCAAGCTTTAACTTCCTTTAACTTCCTGACTGATGTCTTGAGATAACATAATTTTACATCCACATTTTGTTTTTATTTAACTCGGCATGACAGTTAAGAACAAATTCTTATTTTCAATGACGGCCTTGGAACAGTGGGTTAACTGCATTGTTCAGGGGCAGAACGACAGACTTGTCCCAAAGCTACTCCTGCCTTGTCTTCGCTGTGTGCTTAGGGTCGTTGTCCTGTTGGAAGGTGACCCTTCGCCCCAGTCTGAGGTCCTGTGCGCTCTGGAGCAGGTTTTCATAAAGGATCTGTCTGTACTTTGCTCCGTTCACCTTTCCCACAATCCTGACTAGTCTCCCAGTCCCTGCTGCTGCAAAACATCCCAACAGCATGATGCTGTCACCACCATGCTTCACCGTAGGGATGGTGCCAGGTTTTCTCCAGATGTGAGGCTTGGCTTTCAGGCCACAGAGGTCAATCAAGGTTTCATCAGACTAGAGAATCTTGTTTCTCATGGTCTGAGTCCTTTAGGTGCCTTCTGGCAAACTCAAAGCTAAGGGGTGGCTTCCTTCTGGCCACTCTACCATAAAGGCCTGATTGGTAGAGTGCTGCAGAGATGGTTGTCCTTCTAGAAGGTTCTCGCATCTCCACTGAGGAACCCTGGAGCTCTGTCAGAGTGATCATCGGGTTCTTGGTCACCTCCCTGACTAAGGCCCTTCTTCTCCAACTGCTCAGTTTGGCCAGACGGCCAGCTCTAGGAAAAGCACTTGTTTTTGTTGAATGTGGTAAAGTGTATGTCACTAATATGAATGGCTGGTCTTTGTCGTGACTATGCCTTGTGGGTATTTGGTTAACCCCCATACTCAAATAAGAGTATCAAGTAATGTAAGCAAAGCCATTCTTTTCATTCTAAATGTATTTTTCTGATCTTACAAGCTAAACCTAAAGGCATTGCCAATACATCTACCCTTATTGCACTAACATAACTCTATAGTTCTGGTTTATGTGCCTAAAGTTTGCTTCACTGTTTTTGGTGGTTCCAAACTTCTTCCATTTAAGAATGATGGAGGCCACTGTAATCTTGGGGACCTTCAATGCTGCAGAATTTCTTTGGTACCCTTCCCCAGATCTGTGCCTCGACACAATCCGGTCACAGAGCTCTACAGACAATTCCTTCGGCCTCATGGCTTGGTTTTTGCTCTGACATGCACTGTCAACTGTGGGACTGTGGGATGTATGTGCCTTTCCAAATCATGTGCAATAGATTGAATTTACCACAGGCTGACTACAATCAAGTTGTCAAAACATCTCAAGGATGATCAATGGAAACAGGATATCAAGACTATTTCGAGGACAGCTTTTTTCCATCTACGTAACATTGCAAAAATCAGAAACTTTCTGTCCAAAAATGATGCAGAAAAATTAATCCATGCTTTTGTCACTTCTAGGTTAGACTACTGCAATGCTCTATTTTCCGGCTACCCGGATAAAGCACTAAATAAACTTCAGTTAGTGCTAAATACGGCTGCTAGAATCCTGACTAGAACCAAAAAATTTGATCATATTACTCCAGTGCTAGCCTCTCTACACTGGCTTCCTGTCAAAGCAAGGGCTGATTTCAAGGTTTTACTGCTAACCTACAAAGCATTACATGGGCTTGCTCCTACCTATCTCTCTGATTTGGTCCTGCCGTACATACCTATACGTACGCTACGGTCACAAGACGCAGGCCTCCTAATTGTCCCTAGAATTTCTAAGCAAACAGCTGGAGGCAGGGCTTTCTCCTATAGAGCTCCATTTTTATGGAACGGTCTGCCTACCCATGTCAGAGACGCAAACTCGGTCTCAACCTTTAAGTCTTTACTGAAGACTCATCTCTTCAGTGGGTCATATGATTGAGTGTAGTCTGGCCCAGGAGTGGGAAGGTGAACGGAAAGGCTCTGGAGCAACGAACCGCCCTTGCTGTCTCTGCCTGGCCGGTTCCCCTCTTTCCACTGGGATTCTCTGCCTCTAACCCTATTACAGGGGCTGAGTCACTGGCTTGCTGGGGCTCTCTCATGCCATCCCTGGAGGGGGTGCGTCACCTGAGTGGGTTGATTCACTGTTGTGGTCATCCTGTCTGGGTTGGCGCCCCCCCCCCCCCTTGGGTTGTGCCGTGGCGGAGATCTTTGTGGGCTATACTCAGCCTTGTCTCAGGATGGTAAGTTGGTGGTTGAAGATATCCCTCTAGTGGTGTGGGGGCTGTGCTTTGGCAAAGTGGGTGGGGTTATATCCTTCCTGTTTGGCCCTGTCCGGGGGTGTCCTCGGATGGGGCCAGTGTCTCCTGACCCCTCCTGTCTCAGCCTCCAGTATTTATGCTGCAGTAGTTTATGTGTCGGGGGGCTGGGGTCAGTTTGTTATATCTGGAGTACTTCTCCTGTCCTATTCGGTGTCCTGTGTGAATCTAAGTGTGTGTTCTCTAATTCTCTCCTTCTCTCTTTCTTTCTCTCTCTCGGAGGACCTGAGCCCTAGGACCATGCCCCAGGACTACCTGACATGATGACTCCTTGCTGTCCCCAGTCCACCTGGCCATGCTGCTGTTCCAGTTTCAACTGACCTGAGCCCTAGGACCATGCCCCAGGACTACCTGACATGATGACTCCTTGCTGTCCCCAGTCTACCTGGCCATGCTGCTGCTCCAGTTTCAACTTCCACCTGACTGTGCTGCTGCTCTAGTTTCAACTGTTCTGCCTTATTATTATTCGACCATGCTGGTCATTTATGAACATTGAACATCTTGGCCATGTTCTGTTATAATCTCCACCCGGCACAGCCAGAAGAGGACTGGCCACCCCACATAGCCTGGTTCCTCTCTAGGTTTCTTCCTAGGTATTGGCCTTTCTAGGGAGTTTTTCCTAGCCACCGTGCTTCTCCACCTGCATTGCTTGCTGTTTGGGGTTTTAGGCTGGGTTTCTGTACAGCACTTTGAGATATCAGCTGATGTACGAAGGGCTATATAAATAAATTTGATTTGATTTGATTTGATGCACCTGAGCTCAATTTCGAGTCTCACAGCAGTGTCTGAATACTTATGTAAATAAGGTATTTCTGTTTTTTATTTTGTATAAATTTGCAAACATTTCTAAAAACCTGTTTTGCTTTGTCATTATGGGGTATTGTGTGTAGATTGATGCGGGAAATCAATAATTTAATACATTTTAGAATAAGGCTGTAACGTAACAAAATGTGGAAAAATGGAATGGGTCTGAATACTTTCAGAATGCACTGTACATATAGTACAGTGTACTATAAATAGACAACGCCATCCCACTCAAGTCTCATCCACTTGAAATCACTGGAGTGGAAGCACTTACGTTGAGATTGAAGGACTCCTGCAGTTTACTAAGGGTCATCTTATTGTAGAGAATCGTGACATCCTGACGTTCCTCTGCAGGGGATGTGGCCTATGACACGACAGCACAGAAAGTATAGGTGTACAGTAATGTCTGATGTATTATAATTTGAGGTGACAAACTGTATTTAGCAGTAATATTGATGTATTCATGATATTCATCAAGTGCGGACAACTTAAAGTAGAGTGTAGTTGATTTCATGAGTCTCTATCAGATTAGTTTCTTGCTGTAGACTAATTCATTGAAGTCTATTTTTAATTTCTGTCCCAGTTCTGGTCCCTATTGTGGCAGGTTGGCACTCACATTGGCTATATCTGTCTCTAGATCCAGCACCTGCACCATTTCCTCCACCACACGGTCATCTTCCTGGGTCAAGTTCCTGGCCTCGCGGGCAATCCTCGCCATGGAAACCATGAACTGCAAGTAGGCCTCTCGCACCTAAAGAGCCATACGACACATAACTGCAAAGTTGACCTGCAATGACATCAATATAACGTTATTAAACACGCTGTTGATGAAAGTACCCTTTTGTAGTTTCCATCGTTGAAGTAATAATCTCTGGATGGCATTCCCAGTCCTGGCTGGTCAATCTGTAAAATATAAACAGACATGTCAGTTTTCTATCACCAAATCACTATTGGTGAAGATTGACAAGTAAAACATTGTGTATTCAAGACACTGTCCTTACGTAGATAATGTGGCGCCGGGAGTCGCGGTCATCCGTCCACACATACATGTCCAGAATAACCTTTTTGTGGTAATGAGAGTTGAGGGTGGCTAGAGTATCTTCCAGGCTCCAAGCCTGTTCTGGTATAATAACATTAAACAATTATATACAAGGCCATTTAATATAACATTAATCATCTGGCTTGCAGAGAGTACACTGACTACCTCTCACACAGCCAAGCATACAGTGCCTTCAGAAAGTATTCATATCCCTTGATTTAATCCACATTTTGTTGTGTTACAGCCTGAATTCAAAATGGATCAAGTAAATACAAATTCTCACCCATCTACACACAATGCCCCATAATGCCAAAGTGAAAACGTGTTTTTAGAAATGTTTCCATAAGTATTCACACCCCTGAGTCAATACAATGCAGAAGCACCTTTGGCAGTGATAACAGCTGTAAGTCTTTCTGGGTAAGTCTCTAAGAGCTTTCCACACCTGGATTGTGCAACATTTGCTCATTATTCTTTTCAAAATCATTGCTAGACAACCATTTTCAAGTCTTGTCATAGATTTTCAAGTAGATTTAAGTCAAAACTGTAACTCGGCACTCAGGAACATTCACTGTCTTCTTGGTAGATTTGTCCTTGTGTTTTAGGTTATTGTCCTGTAGAAAGGTGAATTCCTCTCCCAGTGTCTGGTGAAAAGCAGACTGAACCAGGTTTTCTCTTGGATTTGACCTGTGCTTAGCTCCATTCCGTTTACTTTTTATCATGAAAAACTCACCAGTGCTTAACGATTTCAAGCATACCCATAAAATGATGCAGACGCCACTATGCTTGAAAATATAGAGAGTGGCTCTCAATTTTGTGTTGCATTGGACTTGCCCCAAACATAACACTTTGTATTCAGGACCAAAAGTTAATTGCATTGCCACATTTTTGTTGACTTGTTGCAAACAGGATGCATGTTTTGTAATGTTTTAATTCTGTACAGGCTTCCTTTTCACTCTGTCAATTAGGTTAGTATTGTGGAGTAACTACAATGTTGTTAATCCATCCTCTGTTTTCTCCTATCACAGTCATTAAACTATGTAACTGTTTTACACTCACCATTGGCCTCATGGTGAAATCCCTGAGCGGTTTCCTTCCTCTCCGGCAACTGAGTTAGGAAGGTCACCTGTAACTTTGTAGTGACTAGGTGTATTGATACACCATCCAAAGTGTAATTAATAATTTGACCATGCTCAAAAGGATATTCAATGTCTGCTTTTTTTTTTACCCATCTACCAATAGGTGCCCTTCTTTGCAAGGCATTGGAAAACCTCCCTGGGCTTTGTGGTTGAATCTGTGTTTGAAATTCACTGCTCAACTGAGGGACCTGAGAGCCATATAATTGTATGTGTGGGTTACAGGGATGAGTTAGCCATTCAAAAATCAAGTTAACCACTATTGTTGCACACAGAGTAAGTCCATGCAACTTATTATGTGACTTGTTAAGCAAATTTTTACTCCTGAACTTATTTAGGCTTGTCATAACAAAGGGATTAAAGACTTATTAACTCAATACCTTTCAGCTTTTCATATTTTATTAATATGTTCAATTACATTTATGGGGTACTGTTTGTAGATCAGTGACACAAAGTCTACATTTAATCAATGTTAAATTCAGGCTGTAACACAGCAAAATGTTCAGAAAGTCGAGGAGTGTGAATACTTTCTGAAGGCACAGCACTGTAGATGGCCACTGCCGCACAATTTACAGTCATATATCCGCTTGTGAAAATGCACCAGATGCACTTACGTGTGTTCAATTTGGTTTGAGCCGCCGTCCTTGACTACATTTAATTATACTGGCGGCAGTCAGGAGGTTTGGCGCAGAGCACAGTGGTCTATTTTAAGAATCAGTCACAGTCCTGATTGAGGGCTGTTCTGCTGCCCACTCAACCCCCCCCCCCCCCCCCCCCCCCCCCTTCACAAAACCTGAGAGCTGGGAGGAGGGGCAGGTTGGACGAGCATGTCACACGTCACTCTCACTCATATCACTCATCATTTCAGCTGGTGTGTGCGTGTGTGTGTGTGATCAGTACCTGTAGCGCTGTTCCAGTCCTCTGAGGCAACAGGCCAATCTCCTATGCTGTCGATGAGACGCATGAGAGGCTTGGAGTCGAGCTGCTCTATCAGAGCTACAGCAGACAACACAGACAACACAGTAACACCTTTACGAACGCACCGTGAGTCAATCTTACATACTTACTGTTGATTAATATTACAGAGTATGCAACTCATTCTGATGAGACCAAAGAGCTGTGTAACAGTGTTAACTGCTGTTGAGTTAGTATGAGTTTAGACGTGAGAAATCCTACTCACTCTCATTCATGCAGGAGCTGTAGAGAGTTTTGGCCTTCTTGAAGGCATCACGGTCCTGATCACTCTCAGTCTCAAAAACTCCTGTGAGAAGATAACCGACAGCATTGCAAAGATTGACTTAATGTTATTCATTGATTTTATCTAACACAGCAAGTTGATGATAACACCGTGTAATCCTGCACACAAGACAGTAGCTGACCATGGGTCACTTTTATCACATAATGGCTGACCCTGAGGTTACTATGGAAACATGTTGCTGACTGACCTTTAAAGGCCCATTTGATTTTCCTGTATTTCCACACTATGAGGTTATGATCATGCCGTTTTGGTGTAAGAACTGTTTGAAAAGACCACCTGAAATTTCAGCCTTTCTTGGTGGGATGGAGTTTTGGCCTTCCATGGTGACATCCCCATGCGGTAATTTGTTAGTAGACCAATAAGAAAGAGTTTAAAACCCCTCTGCCAATAACAACTCATTTTCAGTTTTCCCCTCCCCACTCAGACCACTCCTGGCAAAATTCTTGCTTGAGATATCGCCTTTTGCTATTTTTGTTTCTTTTTGACCATTTTAATTGAAAACAATCACAGTAAGATACTTCAGTGTTACCCAGAAATTATTTGACATTGAGATAAAAAAAAAAAAAATGGCTGCATTGGACCTTTAAGCACGATCTCCAGCTTGTCTCTGAGGATGTCGAAGACGCTGTGGCGGGAGCTGGTCTCTGGGATGACATGGCGCTCCAGCCAGCCCCCACAGGCATACTGGTAGAAGTTCTGACAAGCCCCTACCGTTGCATCCATGTTCTGCAGAAGACGAGCAGCTGTGGGGCCACAGTCAGATGAGGAGTCAAGAGAGGGGAATATGGGATTACATAGCAGTTAAGGGAAACTTGTGATGCAGTTATCTGTGATGTTGATGTAATATTGAGTGATGAGTTTGTTTTGGGAGGAAGAACAACCCCATATGAAGGCAGAATGCTCACCTGCAGTAACACACTCAGGAGTTGTGCAAACATTGCTGGGGGCAGAACGATACTGCTGCCCTGAAAACATGACACAGTGAATGGATATAAGAGGAACTTTTAATAGAAAACAACTATCGTCTTTCCTGGCAAAGAGTATGAATTTATTTTAACAGCAGCATTAAGGACCATTTGGATTTCTCTGTCAATCATGGCTTGATACTGTCTGTCTGTCTGGTCTCTCTGTGTCACAACTTCTGCCGAAGTAGGTTCCTCTCCTATTTCGGGCGGTGTTCGGCGGTCGACGTCACCTGTCTTCTAGCCATCGCCGATCCATTTATCATGTTCCATTTATTTTGTCTTGTTTTCACACTCACCTGGTTTCAATTCCCTAATTACATGTTGTATATTTTCCCTCTGTTTCCCCCATGTCCATGTTGGGAATTGTTTATTTTGTAAGTACGTGTTCTATGTGTTACTGGTGCACTACTGGTTTTGTAGCCATGTGTTTGTTGTTTTGCATGCAGTTAGTTTTATATATTAAACTGCTCCGGCTATTCACCACGTTCTGCTCTCCTGCGTTTGACTTCCCTGCCAACAGTTATGCACCCCTTACAGAATTCCCGACCATATCATGGAGTCAGCAGGAACAGGTGCCCCTGGTGTAGGGGTCGAGGAGCGCATCCAGGAGCAAGCAAAGGTAATCCACCATCTCGGCGCCATCGTGAATCAAGTTATCCAGACCCTGGACCGCTGGGAGAGACAGGGAGGTCCTCCAGCACCTTCAACAACGCAACCCAAACCTCCACTACTCACTCCTCCTGCAACCGGTCCCAGTGGGATGCGTCTCACTCTTTCCGGGGAGTATGATGGGACAGCGGCACGGTGCCAGGGTTTCCTGTTTCCTGTTACAATACATACAAGTATTTAGTCAGCCACCAATTGTGCAAGTTATCCCACTTAAAAAGATTAGAGAGGCCTGTAATTTTCATCATAGGTACACTTCAACTATGACAGACAAAATGTGATTTTTTTCTCCTCCAGAAAATCACATTGTAGGATTTTTAATGAATTTATTTGCAAATGATGGTGTAAAATAAGTATTTGGTCAATAACAAAAGTTTATCTCAATACTTTGTTATATACCCTTTGTTGGCAATGACAGAGGTCAAACATTTTATGTAAGTCTTCACAAGGTTTTCACACACTGTTGCTGGTATTTTGGCCCATTCCTCCATGCAGATCTCCTCTAGAGCAGTGATGTTTTGGGGCTGTTGCTGGGCAACACGGACTTTCAACTCCCTCCAAAGATTTTCTATGGGGTTGAGATCTGGAGACTGGCTAGGCCACTCCAGGACCTTGAAATGCTTCTTACAAAGCCACTCCTTCATTGCCCTGGCGGTGTGTTTGGGATCATTGTCATGCTGAAAGACCCAGCCATGTTTCATCTTCAATGCCCTTGCTGATGGAAGGAGGTTTTCACTCAAAATCTCACGATACATGGCCCCATTCATTCTTTCCTTTACACGGATCAGTCGTCCTGGTCCTTTTGCAGAAAAACAGCCTCAAAGCATGATGTTTCCACCCCCATGCTTCACAGTAGGTATGGTGTTCTTTGGATGCAACTCAGCATTCTTTGTCCTCCAAACACGACGAGTTGAGTTTTTACCAAAAAGTTATATTTTGGTTTCATCTGACCATATGACATTCTCCCAATCTCCTTCTGGATCATCCAAATGCTCTCTAGCAAACTTCAGACGGGCCTGGACATGCACTGGCTTAAGCAGGGGGACACGTCTGGCACTGCAGGATTTGAGTCCCTGGCGGCGTAGTGTGTTACTGATGGTAGGCTTTGTTACTTTGGTCCCAGCTCTCTGCAGGTCATTCATTAGGTCCCCCAGTGTGGTTCTGGGATTTTTGCTCACCGTTCTTGTGATAATTTTGACCCCACAGGGTGAGATCGTGCGTGGAGCCCCAGATCGAGGGAGATTATCAGTGGTCTTGTATGTCTTCCATTTCCTAATAATTGCTCCCACAGTTGATTTCTTCAAACCAAGCTGCTTACCTATTGCAGATTCAGTCTTCCCAGCCTGGTGCAGGTCTACAATTTTGTTTCTGGTGTCCTTTGACAGCTCTTTGGTCTTGGCCATAGTGGAGTTTGGAGTGTGACTGTTTGAGGTTGTGGGCAGGTGTCTTTTACAAGTTCAAACAGGTGCCATTAATACAGGTAACGAGTGGAGGACAGAGGAGCCTCTTAAAGAAGAAGTTACAGATCTGTGAGAGCCAGAAATCTTGCTTGTTTGTAGGTGACCAAATACTTATTTTCCACCATAATTTGCAAATAAATTCATAAAAAATCCTACAATGTGATTTTCTGTATTTTTCCCCCTCATTTTGTCTGTCATAGTTGAAGTGTACCGATGATGAAAATTACAGGCCTCTCTCATCTTTTTAAGTGGGAGAACTTGCACAATTGGTGGATGACTAAATACTTTTTTGCCCCACTGTATGTCTCCGAATCCCTGCGTCAGGGGTACATTCGGTCCTCCACTTCACCAGTCTCCTCAAATTTATTTTTTTGTGAAGAAGAAGGAAGGAGGTCTGCGCCCGTGCATTGATTATCGAGGTCTCAATAAAATCACGGTGAGGTACAGTTACCCCGCTACCTCTTATCGCCACGGCGATTGAATCAATGCACGGGGAGAGCTTTTTCACAAAACTGGATCTCAGGAGCGCATACCACCTGGTGCGTATCCGGGAGTGAGATGAGTGGAAGATGGCGTTTAGTACCATCTCAGGGCATTATGAGTACCTTGTCATGCCGTACGGGTTGATGAATGCTCCATCAGTCTTCCAATCCTTTGTCGATGAGATTTTCAGGGACCTGCACGGGCAGGGTGTAGTGGTGTATATCGAAGACATTCTGATATACTCCGCTACACGCGCCGAGCATGTGTCTTTGGTGCGCAGGGTACTTGGACGACTGTTGGAGCATGACCTGTACGCCAAGGCTGAGAAATGCCTGTTCTTTCAGCAAGCCGTCTCCTTCCTAGGGTATCGTATTTCCACATCGGGTAGAGAAGGAGAGTGAGCGCATTTCAGCCATGTGTAATTGGCCGACTCCCACCACGGCAAAGGAGGTTCAGCAATGGTTAGGGTTTGCCAATTACTACCGGAGATTTATCCTGAGTTTTGGTCAGGTGGCTGCTTCCATTACCTCACTGCTGAAGGGTGTCCTGTACTTCTGCAGTGGTCAGTTGAGGCGGACAGGGCTTTTGGGAAAATAAGGGCTCTGTTTACCTAGGCGCCCGTGCTGGCCCATCCGGATCCCTCTTTGGCGTTCATAGTGGAGGTTGACGCGTCTGAGGCTGGGATAGGAGCGGTGCTCTCTCAGCGCTCGGGTACGCCACCGAAGCTCCGCCCCTGTGCCTTCTTCTCGAAGAAGTTCAGCCCAGCGGAGCAAAACTATGACGTGGGGGACCGGGAGCTGTTGGCTGTCGTCAAGGCCTTGAAGGCGTGGAGACATTGGCTTGAGGGGGCTAAACAACCTTTTCTCATCTGGACTGACCGCCGCAATCTGGAGTACATCCGGGCAGCGAGGAGACTGAACCCTCGCCAGGCAAGGTGTGCCATGTTTTTCACCCATTTTGTTTTCACCCTTTCGTACAGACCAGGTTCCCAGAACGTTAAGGCAGACGCACTGTCCCGGCTGTATGACACAGAGGAGCAGCCCATGGATCCCACTCCCATACTCCCCGCCTCTTGCTTGGTGGTGCCGGTAGTGTGGGAGCTGGACGCGGACATTGAGCGGGCGTCACGTGCAGAGCTCGCTCCCCCTCAGTGTCCAGCTGGGCGTCTGGCGTCTGTACTGCTGTCCGCAACCGGCTGATCTATTGGGCCCACACGTCACCCTCCTCTGGTCATCCTGGGATCGGTCGGACGGTGCGCTGTCTTAGTGGGAAATACTGGTGGCCCACTTTGGCTAAGGATGTGACGGTTCATGTTTCCTCCTGCTCGGTGTGCACCCAGTGTAAGGCTCCTAGGCACCTGCCCAGAGGTAAGTTACAACCCTTACCCGTTCCACAACGGCCGTGGTCGCACCTGTCGGTGGATTTCATAACCGATCTTCCACCTTCAGAGGGTAACACCATGATCCTGGTCGTTGTGGATCGTTTCCCTAAGTCCTATCATCTCCTCCATTTGCCCGGTCTCCCTACGGCCCTACAGACTGCGGAGGCCCTGTTTACTCACGTCTTCCGGCACTATGGGGTGCCTGAGGATATAGTGTCTGATCGGGGTCCCCAGTTCACGTTGAGGGTCTGGAGGGCGTTCATGGAACATCTGGGGGTCTCGGTCAGCCTTACCTCAGGTTTTCACCCCGAGAGTAACGGGCAGGTGGAGAGAGTTAACCAGGATGTGGGTAGGTTTCTGAGGTCTTATTGCCAGGAGGGAATTACAAGGGGAACATCCTCTGGCCAGTTTACATCGTAGCGTATCCTATAACATGGATATAATCACATATTTCAACTCAAGTGTCAAGACTCACCCTCGGTGACTGAGCTCCTTGACACACCAGATATATTAGATTGCTCTGCATTGGAGAGAAAATAAACATGGAAAATGCTTGATCAGAGCACTTACTGTTACAATAGGCTGGAATGCTTTGCCCACCTCAATAATGGACATTTTATTCTGATTAGAAAATTGGTTGCCTATTTATCCCTCAATATATTTTACAAAGCACTCTGGGATAGTTGTCACAAGATGCTCATAAAGTTTTTCAGATACTGCTTGGCTTTGTGCTTTCCAACTAGACAAATCATAACAGGAAAACCTGATGAATATCACAGTAAGATGTGAGTGTAATTAGTGGAGGTCAAATTCTATTTGTATTTCTACTGCCCAATGACCATTGCCCAACTATAGCCAAACCATATGACCTCCACAATTTGACATACCCGTTAAAATGCAAATTGCATTACTATTAGTGGAGAAAATCAGAGGGTCACAGACCAATTCTGGACATTAAGCACTTTACTTTACAAATGGAATGGCATTTAGCAATTGATTAGGGGAATAGTCCTCGGTCGTTGGGTTGAGCCTACCTCTCAAAGCCGAAGTGTAGAGGACTATCAGTCCAGCTAGGGCACAGCTGACCAGCAACAACAGCACAGATAGCCCGATCTCCACAACAGTCCAACGGCGCTTCACTGTTTTGGTTGATTTTTCCATGATATCCATTTGGCTTTCGGATTTTCCCATTCTCACCTCTCCGGGCTCTCTGGGAAATGAGCGTGCAGAGTGAAGGGGACGGGGTACAGGCAGAGAGCCTGCGTACCCGTTTGTGAGTGGGCTGTGTCAAGTGATGCAGTGCTATGCCAGTCGTTCAAGTGACCTAGACCGAGTAAGAGAAAACATAGTTGAACCTTCAACTTATCCCTTCATAGGAAAGTGTGTCTCCTTTCTATGCTAAAGCTTATTTATAGGCTAATAGCCTAATGAATCACACCCTTCCATTGGGCCTACTGCGCACCTGGAAATAAATGATTGTAGTGTCCGATGTGACCATGGTGTTCCCTTGACTGCTTCTGTGATATGACCCAGACACACCTGACAACAATGCGCAGAACAAATTATGAGCTCAGCTTTGCCACTTTGCTATTTTGAGAAAATTCTTAGTTTGGGACATAATATTTGCTCATTTGACTTTGGATACGTTTTTAGCCTTACAAGTGGTCATATTAGGCTTAATGTTAGATATAACGTGGGTTTCTTCACCCACTCATATCTTAAAGCATTTTGAATGAAATTATGCATTTGTGCTTTTAGCACAAAAAAAAACGTGTAGGCCTAACTCAATAGGGTTAATGTGGCCCTTCATAATTCTACAGCTGGCCGTACACCTCCTGCACAATATTTCCTACTCATCATAATGTTTTATCTGAACACAATATTGCAAATGAGCATTTCTGGGGAACAAATCCCAATGACTCATACCTTTCAGCATCACTTTGCATCTTTTCACTCATCAACACCTGTTCCTCCTCCAATACCAGCCTGTTGCACACGCTCTCTAGCTGCTCTTCTATTAGGAGTGACAGGAGGCAGGGCTCTAAATCAGAGGTTCATGCCGCGGTGCCCCATTAGCTTCTCCTGATGAATACTCATGGGCACGTCTGGCACGGCTGTTGGAGGTTGGAGGAGCTGCAGGTCTTTACTGCCCGTCTGGAATGTATTCGCAAAAGCTGTCTGTCTCAATGTCAGAGCTACATATCTCTGTAGTCAACAAGACCAGGTTGCTGTAGTAGGCCTATATCCAAGCCAAAAATCTGCTTTCACCCCTCAGATAGACGATACAATGAATTCCTTATTTTGATAATTAGATATTGCATATTTGATACTGTATCTAATAGTGATATGATTGCACTGTCATCTTCAGTTTTCTTACAAAAGGTTGTGGTCATTTATGTATTAAATTCTGTTGATATATGCTGAGCAAAAATATAGACGCAACATGCAACAATTTCATTGATTTTCCTGCGTTACAGTTCATATGAGGAAATCCGTCAATTTAAATAAATTCATTAGGCCCTAATTGATGGATATCACATGACTGGGAATACAGATATGCATCTGTTGGTCACAGATACCTTCAAAAAATGGGCCTCGCACTGAGCCTCAGGATCTCGTCACAGTATTTTTGAGCATTCAAATTTCCACCGATAAAAATAAATTGTGTTTGTTGTCCGTAGCTTATGCCTGCTTGCCCATACCATAACCCTACCGCCACCATGCGGCACTCTTTTCACAACTTTGAGATCAGCAAATCGCTAGCCCACACGATGCCAAACATGTTCTGCGGTTGTGAAGGCGGTCAGGACGACTGGACATACTGTGAAATTCTCAAAAACAACATGGGAGGCGGCTTATGGTAGAGAAATTAACATTAAATTCTCTGGCAACAGCTCTGGTGGGCATTCCAATTGCACACCCCCTCAAAACTTTAGACATCTGTGGCATTGTGTTGCGTGACAAAACAACACATTTTATAGTGGCCTTTTATTGTCCCCAGCACAAGATGCACCTGTGTACTCAAAGCATGCGCGGACCAACTGTCAATTGTCTTCACTGACATTTTCAACCTCTCCCTGACCGAGTCTGTAATACCTACGTGTTTCAAGCAGACCACCATAGTCCCTGTGCCTAAGGAAGCAAAGGTAACCTGACTAAATGATTACCGCCCCGTGGCACTCACGTCAGTACTTTGAAAGGCTGGTCATGGCTCACATCAACAGCATCCTCCCAGATATCCTAGCCCCACTCCAATTCGCATACCACCCCAAACAGATCCACAGATGACGAAATCTCAATCACACTCCACACTGCCCTTTCTCAAATAGACAAAGGAACACCTATGTGAGAATGCTGTTCATTGACTACAGCTCAGCGTTCAACACCATAGTGCCCTCAAAGCTCATCAATAAGCTAAGGACTCTAGGACTTAACACCTCCCTCTGCAACTGGATCCCGGCCTGACTGGCCGCCTCCAGGTGGTAAGAGTAGGCAACAACACGTCTGCCACGCTGATCCTTAAACTTCTTATGGCTGCAATCCCGTTAATGGGGGATGATATGACAACAGTCAGTGAAAGTGCAGGGCGCCAAATTCAAAACAACAGAAATCTAATAATTAAAATTCCTCAAACATACATGTATCTTATACCATTTTAATGGTAATATTGTTGTTAATCCCACCACAGTGTACGATTTCAAATAGGCTTTACAGCGAAAGCACCACAAACGATTGTTAGGTCACCACCAAGCCACAGAAAAACAGAGTTTTTCAAAAAGCACAAATAGAGATAAAATTAATCACTAACCTTTGATGATCTTCATCAGATGACACTCATAGGACTTCATGTTACACAATACATGTATGTTTTGTTTGATTAAGTTCATATTTATCAAAATACGAGTTTACATTGGCGCGTTACATTCACTAGTTTCAAAAACATCCAGTGATTTTGCATAGCCACATCATTCAACAGAAATACTCATCATAAATGTCAATGATAATACAAGTTATACACATGGAATTATAGATATACCTCTCCTTAATGCAACCGCTGTGTCTGATTTCAAAAACCTTTACGGAATAAGCAAACCATGCAATAAATAGCCAGAATAGCCGCCATGTTGGCGTCAACATAAACAAGAAATTACATGATAAATATTCCCATACCTTTGATGATCTTCATCAGAAAGCACTCCAGGAATCCCAGGTCCACAATAAATGTTTGTTTTGTTCGATAATGTCCGTTATTTATGTCCAAATACCTTATTTTATTAGCGCGTTTGGTATACATATCCAAATGCTCATTCTGGTCAGCGTTATGTTGGACAAAAATTTCTAAAAGTTATATTACAGGTCGAAGAAACATTTCAAACTAAGTCTAGAATCAATCATTAGGATGTTTTTAACATATAGCTTCAATAAAGTTCCAACCGGAGTATTCCTTTGTGTCTTGATGAGCAATGGATGGTGGATACCATGTGGATACCATGAGGAATGCGTGTGATCAGAAAATGACTCACTGCCAGTCACCTGATAGATTCTGCTCTCATTCAGTACCACAACACAGTAGAAGTCTCATTCAAATTTCTATAGATGGTTGACATCTAGTGGAACCGCTAGGAAGTGCAACATCATTAATATCTCAAGGGGATTTCATTGGGAACTGTGGTGAATACATACCAAGCTCAGATTTCTCACTTCCTGTTTTGATTTCTCTTCAGGATTTTGCCTGCCATATGAGTTCTGTCATACTCACAGACATCATTCAAACAGTTTTAGAAACTTTAGAGTGTTTTCTATCCAATACTAATAATAATATGCATATATTAGCAACTGAGACTGAGGAGCAGGCCGTTTACTTTGGGCAACTTATTCATCCAAGCTACTCAATACTGCCCCCCAGCCATAAGAAGTTAACACTGGGGCCCCTCAGGGGTGTGTACTTAGTCCCCTCCTGTATTCCTTGTTCACCCACGGCTGCGTGGCCAAACACGACTCCAACACCATCATTAAGTTTGCTGACGACACAACAGTGTTAGTAGGCCTGATCACCGACAACTATGAGACGGCCTATAGGGAGGAGTTCAGAGAACTGGCAGTGTGGTGCCAGGACAACAACCTCTCCCTCAATGTGAGCAAGACAAAGGAGCTAATTGTGGACTACAGGAAAACAGGCCCCCATTAACATCGACGGGCTGTAGTGGAACGGGTCGAGAGTTTCAAGTTCCTTGGTGTCCACATCACCAACGAACTATCATGGTCCAAACATACCAAGACAGTTATGAAGAGGGCACGATAAAACCTTTTCCCCCTCAGGAGACTGAAAAGCTTTGGCATGGGTCCCCAGATCCTCAAAAGGTTCTACAGCTGCACCATCGAGAGCATCCTGACCGGTTGCATCACCGCCTGGTATTGCAACTGCTCGGCATCTGACCGTAAGGCACTACAGAGGGTAGTGCGAACAGCCCAGTACATCACTGGGACCAAGCTTCCTGCCTTCCAGGACCTATATAATAGGCAGTGTCAGAGGAAAGCCCATAAAATTGTCAGAGACTGCAGTCACCCAAGTTATAGATTGTTTTCACTGCTACCGCACGCCAAGCGATACCGGAGTGCCAAGTCTAGGACCAAACGGCTCCTCAGCAGCTTCTATCCCCAAGCCATGAGACTGCTGAACAATTAATAAAATCGCCACAGGACAATTTACATTGACCCCGCCCCCCTTCCCTTTTGTATACTGCTGCTACTCACTGTTTATTATCTATGCATAGTCACTTCACCCCCACCTACATGTACAAATTACCTCAACTAACCTGTACCCCCGCACACTGACTCGGTACCCGTGCCGCCTGTATGTATTCCTCGTTATTGTTATTATTATTGTGTTACTTTTTATTTTAGTCTACTTGGTAAATATTTTCTTAACTCTTCTTGAACTGCACTGTTGGTTAAGGGCTTGTAAGTAAGCGTTTCATGGTAAGGTCTACACTTGATGTATTCAGCGCTTGTGACAAATAAAGTTTGGTGGGATTTGATTTGATTTGTAACTATCATGCTGTTTAATCAGCTTCTTGATATGCCACACCTGTCAGGTGGATGTGTTATCTTGGCAAAGGAGAAATGCTCACTAACAGGAATGTAAAGAAATCTAAGCGTTTTGTGCATATAGAACATTTCTGGGATCTTTTATTGCAGCTCATGAAACATGGGACCAACACTTTACATGTTGCGTTTATATTTTTGTTCAGTGTAGGTTATACCCTCAAATGTCTTGGGGGAATAGATGAGATTCAGTAACCTTTAAAGGTGTATTTGTGAATTAGAGCAATGATGCAATGTTATGGTGCATAACTAGACATCAAAACGAAACCTTTGGGTGGAAAATGTCATGGATTTAGACTTTCTTTGCTCTAAGCACCTTTTCTCGTTAGTTGGGATTACATGTTTGGTGACTGGCACCACAGCCACGTCTCTAAACTTCTCAACTGCCAGGGATTAGTGCCTGTGTCAGGTCAACAGAATGAACTTACTCAATGTTTCTGAACTCTGAGCCTATATGTTTTGTTTATACACTACATGACCAAAAATATGTGGACTCCTGCTCGTGGAACATCTCATTCCAAAATCATGGTCATTAACATGGGGTTGGTCCCTCATTTGCTGATATAACAGCATCCACTCTTCTGGGAAGGCTTTCAACTAGATGTTGGAACACTGCTGGAGGGAATTGCTTCCATTCAGCCACAAGAGCATTAGTGAGGTCGGGCACTGATGTTGGGCGATTAGGCCTGGCTCGCAGTCGACGTTCCTCCTGAAAGAGGAAAGGGCCTTCCCCAAACTGTTGCCACAAAGTTGGAAGCACAGAATTGTCTAGAATGTCATTGTATGCTGTAGCGTTAAGATTTCCCTTCAGTGGAACTAAAGGGCCTAACCCGAATCATGAAAAACAGCCCCAGACCATTATTCCTCCTACACCAAACGTTACAGTTGGCACTATGCATTCGGGCAGTTAGCGTTCTCCTGTCATCCGCCAAACCAAAATTCGTCCGTCGGACTGCAAGATGGTGAAGTGTGATTCAACACTCTAGAAAACGCATTTCCACTGCCCAAGAGACCAATGGCGGCGAGCTTTACACCACTCCAGCCAACGCTTGGCATTGCACATGGTGATCTTAGGCTTGTGCCCCAGCTGTTCGGCCATGGAAACCCATTTCATGAAGCTCCCGACAAACAGTTCTCGTACTGACGTTACTTCCAGAAGCAGTTTGGAACTCGGTAGTGAGTGTTGCAACCGAGGGCAGACAATTTTTACGCACTACCCGCTTCAGCACTGTAAGCTTGTGTGGCCTACCACTTCATGGCTGAGCTGTTGTTGCTCCTAGACTTTTCCACTCCTCAAATAACAGCACTTAAAGTTGAACGAGGCAGCTCTAGCAGGGCAGAAATTTGATGAACTGACTTGTTGGAAAGGTGGCATCCTATGACGGTGCCACGTTGAAAGTCACTGAGCTCTTCAGTAAGGCCATTCTACTGCCAATGTTTGTTTATGGAAATTGCATGGCTGTGTGCTCGATTTTATACACCTGTCAGCAACGGGTGTGGCTGAAATAGCCAAATCCACTAATTTTAAGGGGTGTTCATATACCTTTGTATATATAGTGACAAAGAAAATGTAATTTTTTTGTTATTGTTCTCTAGTTTGTTAAGACATTTCAGGTGGCTTTGGGGGTATTTTTAGGATGCACACATGTAGTATTCATGCTCAAAACAAACCATAAAGTAGGCAGCATGCATGATACAGTATTAATTTAGCACAGATAGATAGAAAAGTGTTATCTGACTGGTAGCAAAATTAGTGTACATTTTTACATTAAATAAAATTACCAGCAAAGATCATACAAATGAGTTTCAATCCTATGAAAACTTGAAACTATAGCAGCTCTAAATGTATCTGTTTATGTACCAGTCGTGGTTAAATGTGTGCTAAGGTATGTAGCAAGGGAATGCCTGTGAGGCAGTGCTCCTTACCTGGATCTAGACGGTAGAACTCCCTGAGACGTCTCTCACAGCAAGCTGTTTTCCCAAACACCCCTACTGAGCTGTCACCCAGAGCTGGTGTGTGAAGAAATGACGCTGTGGCGCTGGATGCTTGAGAGATACTATCTGGTTCAGTTTGCAGCTCAGGGAGGGAGTGAGAGAGAGAAAGAGTGAGAGAGAGAAAGAGTGAGAGAGAGAGAGAAAAAGATGGAGAAAGAAAGAGAGAGGGAGCGAGGGAGAGGTAGAGAGCATCCCTTACAAAAATACATTATTAAAAGAAAAGAAAAAAATATTTCCTTGCAGTATTTTGTTTTGCTGTCAATACTTTTGGGTTTATGTTTTGCTTTCAATATAATTGTGTTTTTTTTGCAATACTAAGAATTTTGTTCTCTACTTCAGAAGCGTTGCTTGATATTAATGGCACAAAATTATCTCACTCACTAGAGGATTGCACCATATAATAACACTATTACTCTATTGAAAGTGTTTAAAGCAACAGTCCTTAATTGAAAATGAACAAAGTGAACTCCCTGCCAGAGTTTCCGTAAAAAGCTGAGGGACGGGGCTGGAGGAATGCAACCACTCTCAAATCCATAGACTGCGCTATGGATGCAAGGGCTGACCATCCATGATATCAAACTAACAGTTTTAACAATGTTTTTAGGCTAAACAGTGGTTGTTTAAATGTACTTTGCTTACAAACATTGGGGTAAAAGAAGCTTATATGTGGGGTTCTGATGGGCGACAACAGTTGAACTAAACTCATGAGGCATTTATGTTATATTCTTCAAGAATCAATGGGTACGTAATCATTCATTTAAGTCCAAAAATGTATGTAAAAATGAAGGATTGCCCCTTTAACAGGCAGCGACCTTCATACAGCAGAAATAGACGGAGTACACCAAACATTAGGACCACCTTCCTGATATTTGAGTTGCCCTCAGAACAGCCTCAATTAATCAGGGCATGGACTCTTCAAAGTGATGAAAGCGTTCCATTGGGATGCGGGCCCATGTTGACTCCAATGCTTCCCTCAGTTCTGTCAAGTTGGCTGGATGTCCTTTGGGTGGTGGACCATTCTTGATACACACAGGAATCTATTGAGCGTGAAAAACCCAGCAGCGTTGCAGTTCACACACACAAGTTGGTGCACCTGGCACCTACTACCATACCCCATTCAAAGGCACATGAATCTTTTGTCTTGCCCATTCACAATCCATGTCTCAAATTATCTCAAGGCTAAGAAATCTTTCTTTAACCTGTCTCCTCCCCTTCATCTACACAGATTGAAGTGGATTTAACAAGTGACATCAATAAGGGATCATAGCTTTCACCTGGATTCACCTGGTCAGTCTATGCCATGGAAAGAGCAGGTGTTCTTAATTTTTTTGTACACTCAGTGTATGTCGCCATTTGAGCGTAATCCATTAAAACCTTCTATAGTCTAAGGGAGGGAGGTTTCTACTAAGCTAATATATGGAATTATTTTAAGAATAACAGATTCATAGATGGAAAAATACATAGTAAAACAATTCAAACAAAATGAAGTTTGTTTTGAATTCTGTCCGGTATCTGAGAGATATAAGAAAGATCGGGATATTTATACATATTTCTTACACATATTTAACCCCTTTGTTTAGGCACTGAACTACATCCATATGTACTTCCCTTGTTTTGTAGGTTAAACTGTTTGGACGCTACAGATGTTTTCATGAGAAGACCGATTTTCAGGGTTGTCTTATGGTCTGACAAACACCGCTGTAGCTTGGTCACCTTCCACCGCAGATACAGAAGGCCGCCATTGGTGGATGCTGTGGATTGAGACGCAGCCCATGCAAAAAATATATGTAGAGGAAATGAACTCAAGATGATTTAACCCCCCACCACCTTTCAGGAAATGTCCAGCAAAATCGTTCCAGTGTCACACATTTGGGCTTTTTAGATGTGGTCATCCTAATTCCACTGGTGGAAACAGTGCTACTGTGTGCAACATATTAACAACAGCTTTTCACATGTAAGGAGAACAACGTTATTTCAACCCCACATGTGAATCTGCAATTCAGTTTTTTTACATGTGAAACTGAAAATTTGATTTTCACGTGATTGTTTTTCACATGTGAACTTGCAATTCCACATGTAAAAGTGAGATTTTATTTTTTATTTTACATGTGAAACGACAAATGTGGATGATAATTAGTGGACATTTTTTATAGGGGCTGATAAAATGTTCAATGGGGGAAAACAAATCTGAATTTTTTTTATGGTAATGACAAGATATAGAAGCTTTTTTAAACCTTGAATACAATCTCAAATACAAGTTTGCGTGCAGGAAAATTTCTGCAACAATAGGATGATCAAATTAAGATACAGCATCTGTATTCTCCACAAATGTAAAAAGGTGGTGTTATAATGTGAACTCTAAATTGATACATGTGTAAATATGGTTTCAGATGTGAAATTTAAGCTCAACATGTGAAACAGCTATTTCACATGTGAAAAAGTGATTTTCATATGTAAAACTGCAACTTTGACGTATTTATTTTGTACGGGACGTAAGAGAGAGTTGAAGGGAGAGGAGGGGTAGAGGTAGAGATGGTAGAAGGCTGCCAGTGAGATAGTGACAGTGATAATAAGAAATCATGAGGAGGAGAAGACTTTTGTTATGGAGGGAGAGAGAGTGGCGAGACTGAGGCAGAGGAGGGTAGAGGAGGATCGCAGTAGGCATCAGTTTCCTCAGTGTTTCATTTTCTTACAAAAGTTTCTATTGAAGGATCCCACCCAGCTGCTGAGTGAATCAGTGAAAAGGACAAAGGGACTCTGAGAGAGGGGAAGCTGGCTGGAAGAGCAACTGAAGAAAAGCATGGGCTCCACAGGAATCTGTGGAGGGAGTGTATGGAATGTAATATTGACTCTTTAGTGTCCCAGGCCGTATGAGCAGTTTAAAACAATCTCCAGCCCAAGGGAGGGCACTGCTGCTTGGGGGAAGTTAGTTAGCTGCTGCCTGGTCCCGCTGTTCGCTGAGACATGACCCTGCCCTGGTGTCAGATTGAAATGGCGCCCAGGCTCATGGCGCCCAGGCTCATTATCAGGAGATAGAGAGTGGGAACCACTTTGGCCAGCTAACATCCGTTTCTCTGTCCATCTGTCCATGACGGTTTGGTGTTGCTGATAAAACAAGTTATGAAAACAGATAATGTTGAGAGCAGTGTATAAATTTAGCAGTGGACAATCTTTATCACACAAATTAGAACTAGAGGTTCATTACCAGATGAAAGGCCAAAATAGATTTTTCATACGTACTGTGGCAATCAAGGAAATACAGACTGGATATGGCTGGAGGAATGTGCAACACGTTATTATGCTTAATTCCATGTAAAAATATGTTTATTTTTTTGCATATCTTAAGCATACCTCTTGAGCTGTCTGTATCCTTGTGACTGATGGTAATTTTTCAAGAAACTAAATATGCTTCTCTGCATCTGCTGAAATCTGGGTAAAAGATTGAAAGGAATGTTAGTCTTATTCAGTACATTTACTAATTGCTTGCTTTTCTAAAGGCTACCAACCTTGTCAGCATGCCAGCTAAGATAATTAGACAAGCTAGCTTCTCTAACTTGATTGATATCCTCAAATGGCTTATTGGTCACTAGTTATGAGGTTGGGAGATTGGTAACCTATCTGGGCTAGCTAAAACCAAATTTATAAAATTGCTAGGTGGCTAGTAGTGTTACAAAGAAACAACAACAAAATAGGACAGGACAAATCTGAGAGGGCACGTGCCTCTCTTCTCCCTATGGGCATGACACCTCTGATGCAACAGACAGACCAGAGGAACAAAATATAATTCCATTCCATTAGAAATGGGTCCTTGTGCCAAATATTCCATCGTTAGGCCCCGAGCCTGGGAAATCAAGACTTGCAAATGAGCTCATAATTCTGGAATCATTTCGTTGGAGGGAATGTGTTCCTATAACTCAGAAATCATTCAACATAACCATCGATAGCTACATGAATAAATAAACTCAAACTCTCGGATGGATGATAATATGCTCTGTGTGCATTCGAGAATGTATTGGAAGATGTTGGTTTCTTTTCGCTGAGATTTTGTCAACGCTCTTGGTTTCAGGTTAAGGGGGAAAGAAGGGGCCAGGAGTTGCAGGAGTTGTGCCCCGTGTAAGCATCCCCATTTCCTGACTTCATAAGTACATACAGTAACTCAGTTAAACAATACAGTGTACATTTGTGTCACTGCTAATTTAATAGGGAGGACCATTGACAGCTGGTGATGGACAGTAGTTCCAGGTATAATGTCTGGCTGTTTGGCACACGCCCACAACACATTTGAATAGTTCATTGAAACGAAGTGTTCATGGAGTCGTGGCCTTTGTTTTTCAGTAGCCAACTTGCAGCTTCTTGATATGTACTATATTATATATTGGTAGTTGTTTTAGGGTTTACCAGACATGGCTTGTCATGCTCATTATTCCTTATATGGCTGATTGTCTGATGTTCTCTGTCCTCCACCTGTATATGGAGCAGAGACTGCTCCCAGTGCTTGGTAAAAGCGTGTCTCATTGCAGAAGTTCAAATTCAATCATTATAGATTTATTTGCTCTGTAAAGTGTATAAGGCAGTGTATGTTTGTGCTCGCTCAGGCCATAAGTTAATACTTCCCTGTCTCGATGATTAGAAGCTTTGAAAAACTAGCTTTGAAAGCTTTTTAATTAGGCTATTGGGAATGAACTCAACTCGTGCTTTTGCATGAGTTTGTTAAATTCTCAATTCTCAAATGCGGACAGTTCTCTGTGGGGAAAAAGGAAATATAGGGTCACCTGGGTGATAGTATTAATTACAGTTGTTGTTTTTACCAAGAACATACTGGACATTTATGTGCCTCTTTATTATAACAAATGAAAATGAATCTTTTTTTTTTTCAAATGTCCTCCTTTCTGCACATGTATTATAACTGTTATTTTCATCAAGGTCTCTTCCTATTATAATAACATGGTAACAAAAATGCATGTATTTTTTTATTGAATATTCCATTTCATTTCCTGGAATTGTGATGTTTCTTGCTGGAACACATATTTCTTAAGCCTATTGTGGCAGTCCAGGGGGTTTGGTCAAGACGTTTACACAGATCGGACACGGACAGAATTGTATTAGCTCGGTTTCAAGGGTGTTTATTTAAATAATAAACAAAAAGGAAATTATAGGCCTCCTTCAGGAGGTCTCCTCCGGGATACTGTCTTCTGGGCTCCGGGATCTTGCTGTATCCTGTTGGGAACAAAACCGAGCTCCCTCCGTTATCTCTGGTACTGAGCACGACTATACAGGAGTAAACTCTCTTCTCCAGTCCCCACTCCCATGTGCTGCCCTTCTGGCAGCTTTATGAGACTCGTCCAGCTGGTGAGCAATCAGCCCCTTGATTACTCACAAACCACAATAAGCCCCAATTAGTCCTGGCCGGAGAGCCCGTCGAGACCTGGCACGTCCGTCTGTCACCAGGCCTTGACGAGTCTCCCCCTGGTGGCTAACCTGAGGGGGCTGTCGTCAGTGTGACGTATGTCTCCCTTCTCGATAGGGCATCCGTGTTCCCATGCTTCGCCCCTGACCTGTGCACAACAGAAAAAGAGAAGCGTTGAAGAACCACCTGGTGACCTGACTGTTTGTGTCCCTGGTCTGGATGGCCATGGGAGCATGGTCTGTGACCAGTGTGAAGTGGGTGCCCAACAGGTAATACTTGAAAGTGTCTAGCGCCCACTTCACCGCTAGACACTCTTTCTCGACAATCAAGTTTTGTTTTTCTCTGGGTATCAGCATTCGGCTTATGTACATGCTGGTTTGCTCCTCCCCATCATGTACCTGGGACAGGACGTCCCTAGTACCGTGTCCCATGCGTCCGTCTGGACCAACATCGGTACCTGGAAATCGGGCGTTACGAGAATCAGATGGGAGCATAGTGCTTCCTTCAGGCGCCTGAATGCCGCTTCGGTCTCACCCGTCCATTTCACTGTTTTCGGGAGGCGAACCCTGGATAGATCGGTAAAGGGAGAGGCTATTGCCGAAAAGTTGGGGATAAACCAGCTGTAGTCCCTGCCAGTTCCAGGAAGGACTTGACCTGTGTCTTGGTGCATGGAACGGGACAGTCACATACCGTGTGGGCTTTCCTCTCTTTCCATTCCCCCTTCCGATCAAATACCCCAGGTACTCCACTTCCTCGAACACTAACTTGCATTTCTTGGGGTTCGCTGTCAACCCGGCTTGCCTGAGCGTGTCAGATACTCTTCCCAACATTGGCTGTGGATGATGATATAATCCACCGCTGTGTAATGTTGATGGGGTCTTAAGACTCAGTCCGTCAGATGTGGGAACGTGGGCGGGCTCCGTGGAGACCGAATGGGAATAATAGCCGTCTGGTGTCTTCTCCCGGGAGGAGGCTGCCAACGATACCTGCCAATATCCTTTGGTCAGGTTGAGGGTGCTGATGTACCGGGCCTTTCCCAATTGGTTGATGAGCTTGTCCATCCTCGGCATGGGGTAGGTGTCGAACAAAGAGATGTCGTTCATACCACAGAAGTCATAACAGAAGCACAGGCTACCGTCCTAGTTTGGGCACCAACATGATGGGGCTGCACCAGGCGCTGTGGGGCTCTTCAATGACGTCCATCCTCAGCATAGCCTCCACTTCCTGTTTCACAGCCTTCCTTCGGGCCATGGGATCCAATATGGCCTCTTTTGTACATGGTGTTCAATGAGGGTCATGTGGCCTGGCTTCTCAGAGAACACCGCAGTGTTCCGATTGACGAGCTACCAGAGCGTTTGCTACCTGGGCCATGTCAAGGTCCTCATTGCTCAGTACCACCACTGGTACCATTGGCATCCTAGGTCCCGACCATAACACGGCCAAGGCTGTCCTCTCGTGCCACCTCTTCAATAGGTTCACATGGTAAATCTGTGGTTTCTGTCTCCCCGGCTGCCATACGTGGTGATTGATGGGCGCGACTCAAAACACAGAAATAAAAATATAATTCATGCCTTACCTTTGACGAGCTTCTTTTGTTGGCACTCCAATATGTCCCATAAACATCACAAATGGTCCTTTTGTTTGATTAATTCTGTCGATATATATCCAAAATGTCCATTTATTTGGCGCTTTGGATCCAGAAAAACACATACAAGTTACCTGTAAACTTTGCCAACTACTTTTGTAATACAACTTTAGGTATTTTTTTACGTAAATAATCAATCAAATTGAAGACGGGATGATCTGTGTTCAATACAGGAGGAAAACAAACTGTAGCTAGCTTTCTGGTCATGCGCCTCTATCTAACAGTACACTTGAAGTTACCCTCGTACAAGATGGCCGTACTTCTTCATTACACAAAGGAAAAACCTCACCAATTTCTAAAGAATGGTGACATCCAGTGGAAGTGGTAGGAACTGCAAGAAGGTCCCTTAGAAATCTGGATTCCCAATAAAAAACAATTGAAAAGAGAGTGACCTCAAAAAAAAGAGAATCTGAATGGTTTGTCCTCGGGGTTTCGCATGCTAAATAAGTTATGTTATACTCACAGCCATGATTAAAAAAGTTTTAGAAACTTCAGAGTGTTTTCTATCCAAATCTACTAATAACATGCATATCTTATCTTCTGGGGATGAGTAGCAGGCAGTTGAATTTGGGCATGCATTTCATCCGGACGTGAAAATACTGCCCCCTGTCACCAAGAAGTTAAGACCAGCACCTTGTCTCCCACCTGGATTTCTCAGAGCTGGGTTCCCCGATTGTAGACCTGGGCCTTCTCCATATGTTCCCCTCCATTTGGCTCCGCTCCCTCATCATCTCCACGTGTTCTACCACGCTGCATAAGGGGGTTGGTTGTGCTTCCCACACCTCCGTGGCGTGGTCCAGTAGTACGCGTGGCCTCCTCCAATAGAGCAATTTGAAAGGGGAAAACCCGGTGGATGACTGGGCACTTCTCGGACCGAGAACATAAGGTGGGGTAGTAGCTGGTCCCAGTTCTTCCCGTCCTGCTCGTGGACTTTCCGCAGCATTTGTTTGAGCGTTTTATTGAACCACTCGATGAGCCCATCGGTCTGCGGGTGAAAGACGGAGGTCCGGATCTGCTTGATCTGTAGGAGAGCACACAAATCTTTCATTAGTCGGGACATAAACTCCGTACCTTGGTCGGTCAAGATCTTGTTCGGGATGCCCACCAGGCTAAAGACGTGGAACAGCTCCTGGGTGATTCCCTTGGAGAAAGCCGCCCACAGGGGAATGGCCTCAGGATACCGGACGGCATAATCTACTATTACCAGGATGTACCGTTGTCCTCGTTCCATTTTTACCAGGGGTCCTACTATATCCATGGCGATGCAATTCAAAGGGCACCCCAATGATCGGTAGGGGTACCAGTGGGTTTCGGAAGTGTGCTTTAGGGGCAGTGATTTGACACTCTGGGCAGCTGCCACGGCCCTCCTCATCCTGGGCAAGTGGAACTGGTTAGCAAGCCATTCCCGGATCTTCTACATTGCAAGGTGCACCCCCAACAGATGGGTGTGGGCCAGCTGAAGAACGGTTTCCACATACCGTCGGGGCAGCGACAGTACCTCTCGAAGTTCCCCCTGTTGGCGTCACACCTGATACAAAATGTTATTCTTGATTTGGAAATGGGGGTCTCACAGTCAACCCCGGAAGTAGCTGGCTATCCACCATTATCACTTGGGCTGCAGCGGCTTTCAAGTTTGGATCCTCCCACTGGGTAGTCCTAAACTGTCCCCTCAGTTGGCCCATAGCGGGCATCTTGGCTGGTCCCTCAAAATCAATGAGGGGGAGGTTGGGCTCCTCCTCCAGTTGTTCACCAGGGGGGTCTGGTTCCGGCGCCCCCTCAGACTCTGACACTGGACCCGTAGATATGGGTTAGTCAACCGCTTGCTTCCAGGCCGCGCAGGCGACAGGTCGTCCTCGCTCTCGTCTACCGCCAGCTCTCTGTCCGTTTTCCTCAGCTCATGCCTCCACAGTGCCATGAACAGTGGACAATCTGGTCCCATGAGGAGGGGTATTGGCAACTCCGGTATGGCAACACCATCCTCTGGCAGCTCCCTTGTGGCGTCACAATGTCGGATACTGCTCGGTGTCACTGTGGACACAGGAAACGGACATCTCCCCACTGCGTTTGGTCCCCTGGGTCAGCAGGCTCATGACGATGAGCGCAACCACATTCTCGTAGTCCAATAAAGTTTCAGTGTCATGTTTGTCGACTTTCATCGGGACAATGGGTGCCGGTGTTTTGTGGTGGCCCAACAACAGGTGATGTAGTTCACAGTGTGACCCATCTCGCCTCCGGGGCTCGCTGATGGCATCGACTCCTCTCGAGCCGGGCAATTCCATGCAAGGTGCAACACTCAAAACACCTCCTTTGGTCTCCATCTAGCAGGGGTCATCGGCTACAGGTCGGCTCTCCCCCAGCCGTCTCTCTGCGGCCCTTTGGCCCCGCTGACAGTTGGTTCGGGGTATACGGCAGCGGGGGTGTCCTTCCGTTCCCTCAGACGGGTCCCCGAATCGGCCCGGTTCCCCTTCAGCATGGCCTCTATGTTGTGATGTGTCTCCACTGCTCCCAGGAGGTCCTCCAAGGTCTGGGGCGCACGTAGACTCGCTGTCCTCGTCATGTTGTGGGGTAACTCCCGTAAGAAGCTATGATGGAGAGGTTGGATATGTCTGTTAGGAGCCATGCCTTGGTAATGTGCAGTAGGTCGCTTATCTGGGCTCCCTCCAGCAGAGGGAGCCATCGCCGCGTGATGTAGACTTCGAGTCTCCCTCTGGTGGCTAACCTGAGGTACTCCACACTATGAAAATGGTTGTAGTTAGCAGTTACAGATTTCCCATTGTCTGCGATTTATTAATACATCCCTGCAGAATTCTAAAGGATTATTGCTCTCTGAATGTCCCCAGCTAACACACCATATATGAGTTTATCATTGCATAACTTTAGAATAAGCATTGTTTTAGATGTGAATCCCCATTTAGTCATGCTGTCACTAAGATACTATCCCACATCAAAGAAAATTCATTCAATCCAATGGCTTTTCAAACACTGTCTCTGTAGGTCGGGTCTGGGTTTGTTAGCTTTCCCTACAGACTGGCTGTTAGGGTCGTAGTAGGCTGTAGATTAATGAGCTGATGTTCCCTCCTGATGTTCTGGCTCTGCTGTGACTAACCACAATGTTCTCCCTGTACAGATTTACTGCCTGGTTGTCTAACGCTTCCTATTTTTATTTATCCATTTTTATTTAACCTTTATTTAACAAGGCAAGTCAGATAAGAACAAATTCTTATTTACAATAACGGCCTACCAAAAGGCAAAAGGCAACCTGCGAGGACAGGGGCTGGGATTAAAAATAGATTCATTAATTATGAATGTAGGACAAAACACACATCACGACAAGAGAGACAACACAACACTACATAAAGAGCGACCTAAGACAACAACATAGCAAGGCAGCAACACATGACAACACAGCATGGTAGCAACATGACATGATAACAACATGGTAGCAACACAACATGGTAGCAGCACAAAACACGGTACAAATATTATTGGGCACAGACAACAACACAAAGGGCAAGAAGGTAGAGACAACAATACATCACGCAAAGCAGCCACAACTGTCAGTAAGAGTGTCCATGGTTGAGTCTTTAAATGAAGAGATTGAGATAAAACTGTCCAGCATGAGTGTTTGTTGCAGCTTGTTCCAGACGTAAGCTACAGTGAACTGAAAAGACGAGCGACCCAGGGATGTGTGTGCTTTCGGGACCTTTAACAGAATGTGACTGGCAGAACGGGTGTTGTATGTGGAGGATGAGGGCTACAGTAGATATCTCAGATAGGGGGGAGTGAGGCCTAAGAGGGTTTTATAAATAAGCATCAACCAGTGGGTCTTGCGACGGTTATACAGAGATTACTAGTTTACAGAGGAGTATAGAGTGCAGTGATGTGTCCTATAAGGAGCATTGAAAAAAAGCGATGAAACAAGATAGTAACTAACTAATTGGATACCACGAATTTGGGGAGAAAAGGGGGTCAAATTTAAAATAAAAAATAAAAAATAAAAATGGCAGCACAACATTGTGCATTGTTCCTTGTTCCTTGTTGTTCCTTGTGTAGAATCAAGGAAACCAATGGTGACGTCATTGAGGACCTTTAAGGTTGCGGTGAGATACCCATAACCGGTGCGGAAACCAGATTGCAAACCAGAGAGAATACTATAAACATCAAGAAAGCCAGTCAGTTGATTATTGACAAGTTTTTTGATAAACAGGGCAAAATAGAAATAGGCCTATAATAATTAGGATCAGCTTGATGAAGAACAAATCGTGGCTGCCTTCCAAGCAATGGGAACCTCCCCAGAAACGAAAGACCGGGGGCAGCAATCTTAAAGAAGAAAGGGTCTGAACCATCTGACCCAGATGTTTTTTTTGGGGTCAAGTTTCAGGAGCTGTCACGGATCCCTCTGGAACTTTCATTGCGCACACCTGGCCCCTATTCCCACGGATTGTATTTGTATATATGTGCCCTTTGTTCACCATGGTGAGGTTGGTTATTGTTACAATGTCCGTTGGTGTGTGTGAGTACCTGTGTTGTGTGTTTTGGGATTTCGTGCCCTTGTGGATTGCGCAGATGATTACGGGTCTCGTCCCGTGTGTTAATCATTGTGCGAGTGTGTTATTTATTCGAGGTACTCCTCGCTCTTTTGTTTGGGTTTCAATCCTGTGCTTTTGTTACGTGTTTGTTTGGTCTTCGTCCCCGTGCCTTTACACGGCACGCCGTAATTTGGGCAACATTTTAAAAAACTATTACGCATTCCTGCGCCTGTCTCCTGATCCTTCTTGCCAAAGTGACAGGAGCTCCTTTAGCACCTCGGACTCAGTGATTGCCTGCAGGGAGA
>NC_034178.2:31391788-31494288 GCF_002021735.2 Oncorhynchus kisutch | reverse complement strand
TTGTACGGCGCAGCGCGGCTCGGAACGGAACATACCGGACAAATTTTTCTCTCCATGTCCCTGGATTTCAACCGCTAACTCTGGACATTCATACCTGGATCTCACAGCTAGCTAGCTGCTATCCGTGTGACTATCGGCTTTCGTCGATTCCGGAGCAAACATCAATTATTCCGGAGCTAGCCAGCTCCGTTAATCACTCCTGAGTTCCATCAATCACTCCTGGGCTGCAGTCACCTATCCGGACCCGTTTTACTGCCTACGCGGAGCCCCACCGGGCCTTCACAACTGGACTGCCGACGTTATCTACCCGGAGTAGTTATCCGGCTGGCTCCTCCGTCGCAACGTTACCTGAACGCCCATCTGCGGCCTGCTAACCGTTAGCTGTCTTATCGGCTGCTATCTGAATAGACAATCGGACAATTTATTTATTTATTTGTATTATTATTATTATTATGTTTTCTTCTTGGGCCTCTATAACTATATCTATTGTTTTTATTTTTGTTGTTGTTGTGTGATTTGGATTAATCCCCTCTACCACACGGAACCCCACTAATCTACTGATGGAACGCAAGAGATGGCTAATAACAGACCTCCCTCCTATGCTAGCTTGCTACCGATGGCCGGGCTAGCTGTCTAAATCGCCGTGACCCCCAACCAACCTCTCCACTCACTGGACCCTTTTGATCACTCGACTAAGCATGCCTCTCCTTAATGTCAATATGCCTTGTCCATTGCTGTTCTGGTTAGTATTTATTGGCTTATTTCACTGTAGAGCCTCTAGTCCTGCTCACTATACCTTATCCAACCTATTAGTTCCACCACCCACACATGCAATGACATCTCCTGGTTTCAATGATGTTTCTAGAGACAATATTTCTCTCTTCATCACTCAATACCTAGGTTTACCTCCACTGTATTTACATCCTACCATACCTTTGTCTGTACATTATACCTTGATGCTATTTTATCGCCCCCAGAAACCTCCTTTTACTCTCTGTTCCAGACGTTCTAGACGACCAATTCTTATTGCTTTTAGCCGCTCCCTTATTCTACTCCTCCTATGTTCCTCTGGCGATGTAGAGGTGAATCCAGGCCCTGCAGTGCCCAGCTCCACTCCTATTCCCCAGGCGCTCTCTTTTGACAACTTCTGTAACCGTAATAGCCTTGGTTTCATGCATGTTAACATTAGAAGCCTCCTCCCTAAGTTTGTTCTATTCACTGCTTTAGCACACTCTGCCAACCCGGATGTTCTAGCTGTGTCTGAATCCTGGCTTAGGAAGACCACCAAAAATTCTGAAATTTTAATTCCAAACTACAACATTTTCAGACAAGATAGAACTGCCAAAGGGGGCGGTGTTGCAATCTACTGCAAAGATAGCCTGCAGAGTTCTGTCCTACTATCCAGGTCTGTACCCAAACAATTTGAACTTCTACTTTTAAAAATCCACCTCTCTAAAAACAAGTCTCTCACTGTTGCCGCCTGCTATAGACCACCCTCTGCCCCCAGCTGTGCTCTGGACACCATATGTGAACTGATTGCCCCCCATCTATCTTCAGAGCTCGTGCTGCTAGGCGACCTAAACTGGAACATGCTTAACAACCCAGCCATCCAACAATCTAAACTTGATGCCCTCAATCTCACACAAATGATCAATTAACCTACCAGGTACCTCCCCAAAGCCTTAAACACGGGCACCCTCATAGATATCATCCTAACCAACTTGCCCTCTAAATACACCTCTGCTGTCTTCAACCAAGATCTCAGCGATCACTGCCTCATTGCCTGCATCCGTAATGGGTCAGCGGTCAAACGACCTCCACTCCTCACTGTAAAACGCTCCCTGAAACACTTCAGCGAGCAGGCCTTTCTAATCGACCTGGCCGGGGTATCCTGGAAGGATATTGATCTCATCCCGTCAGTAGAGGATGCCTGGATATTCATTAAAAATGCCTTCCTAACCATCTTAAATAAACATGCCCCATTCAAGAAATTTAGAACCAGGAACAGATATAGCCCTTGGTTCTCCCCAGACCTGACTGCCCTTAACCAACACAAAAACATCATATGGCGTTCTGCATTAGCATCGAACAGCCCCCGTGATATGCAGCTGTTCAGGGAAGCTAGAAACCATTATACACAGGCAGTTAGAAAAGCCAAGGCTAGCTTTTTCAAGCAGAAATTTGCTTCCTGCAACACTAACTCAAAAAAGTTCTGGGACACTGTAAAGTCCATGGAGAATAAGAACACCTCCTCCCAGCTGCCCACTGCACTGAAGATAGGAAACACTGTCACCACTGATAAATCCACCATAATTGAGAATTTCAATAAGCATTTTTCTACGGCTGGCCATGCTTTCCACCTGGCTACTCCTACCCCGGTCAACAGCACTGCACCCCCAACAGCAACTCGCCCAAGCCTTCCCCATTTCTCCTTCTCCCAAATCCGTTCAGCTGATGTTCTGAAAGAGCTGCAAAATCTGGACCCCTACAAATCAGCCGGGCTAGACAATCTGGACCCTTTCTTTCTAAATTATCTGCAGAAATTGTTGCCACCCCTATTACTAGCCTGTTCAACCTCTCTTTCGTGTCGTCTGAGATTCCCAAAGATTGGAAAGCAGCTGCGGTCATCCCCCTCTTCAAAGGGGGGGACACTCTTTACCCAAACTGCTACAGACCTATATCTATCCTACCATGCCTTTCTAAGGTCTTCGAAAGCCAAGTCAACAAACAGATTACCGACCATTTCGAATCTCACCATACCTTCTCTGCTATGCAATCTGGTTTCAGAGCTGGTCATGGGTGCACCTCAGCCACGCTCAAGGTCCTAAACGATATCTTAACCGCCATCGATAAGAAACATTACTGTGCAGCTGTATTCATTGATCTGGCCAAGAATTCGACTCTGTCAATCACCACATCCTCATCGGCAGACTCGACAGCCTTGGTTTCTCAAATGATTGCCTCGCCTGGTTCACCAACTACTTCTCTGATAGAGTTCAGTGTGTCAAATCGGAGGGTCTGCTGTCCGGACCTCTGGCAGTCTCTATGGGGGTGCCACAGAGTTAAATTCTTGGACCGACTCTCTTCTCTGTATACATCAATGAGGTCGCTCTTGCTGCTGGTGAGTCTCTGATCCACCTCTACGCAGACGACACCATTCTGTATACTTCTGGCCCTTCTTTGGACACTGTGTTAACAACCCTCCAGGCAAGCTTCAATGCCATACAACTCTCCTTCTGTGGCCTCCAATTGCTCTTAAATACAAGTAAAACTAAATGCATGCTCTTCAACCGATCGCTACCTGCACCTACCCGCCTGTCCAACATCACTACTCTGGATGGCTCTGACTTAGAATACGTGGACAACTACAAATACTTTGGTGTCTGGTTAGACTGTAAACTCTCCTTCCAGACCCATATCAAACATCTCCAATCCAAAGTTAAATCTAGAATTGGCTTCCTATTTCGCAACAAAGCATCCTTCACTCATGCTGCCAAACATACCCTTGTCAAACTGACCATCCTACCAATCCTCGACTTTGGCGATGTCATTTACAAAATAGCCTCCAATACCCTACTCAACAAATTGGATGCAGTCTATCACAGTGCAATCCCATATACTACCCACCATTGCGACCTGTACGCTCTCGTTGGCTGGCCCTCGCTTCATACTCGTCGCCAAACCCACTGGCTCCATGTCATCTACAAGACCCTGCTAGGTAAAGTCCCCCCTTATCTCAGCTCGCTGGTCACCATAGCATCTCCCACCTGTAGCACACGCTCCAGCAGGTATATCTCTCTAGTCACCCCCAAAACCAATTCTTTCTTTGGCCGCCTCTCCTTCCAGTTCTCTGCTGCCAATGACTGGAACGAACTACAAAAATTACTGAAACTGGAAACACACTAGCTTTAAGCACCAACTGTCAGAGCAGCTCACAGATTACTGCACCTGTACATAGCCCACCTATAATTTAGCCCAAACAACTACCTCTTTCCCTACTGTATTTAATTAATTAATTAATTTTGCTCCTTTGCACCCCATTATTTTTATTTATACTTTGCACATTCTTCCATTGCAAATCTACCATTCCAGTGTTTTACTTGCTATATATTGTATTTACTTTGCCACCATGGTCTTTTTTTGCCTTTACCTCCCTTCTCACCTAATTTGCTCACATGGTATATAGACTTGTTTATACTGTATTATTGACTGTATGTTTGATTTACTCCATGTGTAACTCTGTGTCGTTGTATCTGTCGAACTGCTTTGCTTTATCTTGGCCAGGTCGCAATTGTAAATGAGAACTTGTTCTCAACTTGCCTACCTAGTTAAATAAAGGTGAAATAAAATAAAAATAAAAATAAATAGTACTAGCCTGTTCAACCTCTCTTTCGTATCGTCTGAGATCCCTAAAGATTGGAAAGCTGCCGCGGTCATCCCCCTCTTCAAAGCGGGAGACACTCTAGACCCAAACTGTTACAGACCTGTATCCATCCTGCGCTGCCTTTCTAAAGTATTGTAGCCATGTGTGCAAATTTTGTTCATATCCTTTGCTAGTTAGTGAGTTATTAGCCCCGTTATAGATCATTTGTAGTCAGCAATAGGGGAGTGATTGCTTACAAGCGCACAAAACGTCTGCATTGCTAGCCTTCTTTGAAAAGCAAGTCAAGTAAAGCGCTTTTGTTTGTCTTAAAGGGGCGGGTATTGTATTTTGAGAAGACTTGAATAAGCTAAGTAGCCAGTAGAGAGAGGTTAGCATAATATGTCTGATTCTCTGTAATAATGGTATGGGAACAATAATGCATTTTATTTTGTAAAGTGGTTTCATGCATCAAACAACACAACAACCATTTCAGTCACCTTCTTGTTGGAAGGACAAATTGATAAACAGGTTAATGTCAAGCCCTGCATGTTGTTTTTTAAAAGTCTTATGGAATGTAGGCCCACATTGAACACCACATTGGCTGATACTGTAGATTCAATGATAGAACAGCTATTTCCATGTTAAAATGTTATGGATGCATTTTCTCCATTGTTTCTGATGGTAGGCCACTCTGGTAGACCTACATTATGATCAAATAGCCACAGTAGCCTCATTGACCACTGTCAAAACTGTAACTTAAATCGACTGCAGCCTCAGTGTTCACAATAAACACTCGCTGGAAGTTGCACAGACTTTTCACAACATTCAAGTTTGCGCTCAGCAAACCTGAAATTTGCTCAGTGCCTAAACATTGTTCATATATTTACTATACCTGTTGTGACATATATTGCATTATTTTATGTCTGGTTATGACACCTACATAAGAGTGTCAAAACCCACATTCATTCAAATGTATTTTTTTCCATGTTAAGACGTTTCCTTTCGTTTGAAAGTTTATTTCTTAAGTTGTTGTTGTAATTCATTATTTACAGTCATGTTTTTTTGTTGTCATATTTAAAATTTAAAAAAACGTTATGACACTGTCATGAAGCATTATGACCATCATAATCATAGAAGCCAGATTGGCCTATCATGTCCATGCCATTATGTCAGTCATCTGTCAAAAAAAGAGTGTCTTGTCCTGCTCCTGAAATCTGCTCCTGCATTCATCCCAGTGATCAGCAACAGAGCATTGAAGTAGGTGCATGTCTTACCTACATTATGTATGCAATACAATGATACTTTTATATGGTCAATTTCAGAAAATGTTACATAACATTAACATACTGTAGACAAGTATGCTATGGTGTAATATAATGTTTTGTCTTGTGTGGTAGGTTTTTGGGTTTTGTCACTCTTATATAGGTGTCATATCCAGCCATAAAATAATGCAATATATGTCACAACAGGTCTAAATGTATGTGTCCTGACAGTGTTATGACCATATTATGACATGGTTATGATATGTTATGTCAGCTGTTATGACATATTATGACATGGCTATGAACGTGTCATAAATGGGTGACCGTGTCATGACATGGTTATGACCGTGTCATAATGTGTTATGGCAATGGGTGTCAAGTAAAGTGTTGCGCATCTCGCTCTATAACAGGTGCACAACATAAAAGATACACAAAATCACCAGGGTGAAATCTCAGAGGTAAATGCTGTGCTGGAAGGATCCACCATACAAGTAGCTAAAGAGGGCTTGCAGATCCTTGTTATTCCAGAAAAGGAAAGCTGTTAGCATGGAAAGGTGATAGCATCTCCCCAGATGCTATCACCTTCCTTTTCTGAGATACCAAGGAGCTAGAATGAATATGCACAAATTAGCACTCCATTCATGGGAAACTTTTGGTAGCGCCGGCACACCTAAATACTAGCTGAAGAGTGCAACCTTGCCATGGTTCTGTTTTTCTCATTGTGTTCTTACCATTCTCTGACACTCAGTGCTCTATAGGATGATGGATCAAAGCTAGTACCTGGACGTTTATGTAGGAAGGCAAAACAATATTCCTCCCATCCTGGAAAGGCTGATCATTTATAGTAGATTAGAAGCATTTTTATTGTGTCATGGAAAATGAGAACTCAAAGAACATGTGTTCCTGCAACCTAGGAAGGATGCTGTTTTGCCTTGTACTGTATACCGCGACACTGTAAAGGCATACAGCCTATAGACATACAGCCTTTAGTTTCTTTGATTGTTTAATGCGTCTGTGTGTGTGCATCCTGTGCTGCTGCTGAATAGTAGAGTATCTGCAAACCTCTCTTAGACCATGCGTCTCTGCATACCTTCTCTTGGGCCCTGTCTCTTACTCAGTGTGATCTCTCCTGCTGTCCTGTCCATCAGAGCGTGGCAGCTAGGACAACCCCCTCCCTGTGCTAGACCTAATCCTCCTTATCTTAATGGCATCGCCCTGCTAAAAGCAGCTTGGCGGGAACAATCGACCTTCTGTGTCTCTTTATCAGCACAGCCACGTCCCCCTTCAATACCTCACTGCCACCTGCTGTGACAGGTATCCCCTCTCAGCCTGATCCTATCAGCCAACCTGACCCTTCACTGTCCATCGCTATCTTCTGCTGGGACTATGTTGTTCTGTGTGCTTACTGCTTATCAAACATAATTTCAAATGAGGAATATAAGAGATGTCAGCCAGTAGAGATAGCCCCTGGACACATTTTTTGAATAGACCCATCCAGACACATTAGGTGACTTGATGTAAACTGAGTGTACAAAACATTAAGAACACCTGCTCTTTCCATGATATTGACTGGCCAGGAAATCCAGGTGAAAGCTCTTTTGTATACTCAGTGTATATTTACTTTGGCTTTGGTTTATTCTTCTTTGCATGTACTCTACTTCAACGGGTCTCCGTAGTCCCACTATGACGCCTACAGCTCCGCAGCAGGGGAGCACACAGAGGATTTCAGATCAGAGGACAGTTTAAAAAGTGTGGTAAAGCCAAGGTTCGCATCTGGTAAAGAAGGACCCACAGTATTTCTAAACCATGTTAAACTATGATGAGATCAATACATTCAGTGACTCCAGGTGGGGTTTGAATGTAGTTGTAACATGGTTGGAGCACTTAGCTCAGCCTCAGCATGAACACAGTGTCCTGTTTTTTTTGTTGCCAGAACACTACTTGTGAAATATATTTCCATTTGTTATTGACTTTTACAGTTCCTTCATATCTGAAAGAGTCATTTAAAGTCACATATTGCCCCCTACAGGGTATGAAATGGATAACATTCCAGATGTAAAAATTATATTCTTTGTTTCACCTTTTACCCTTTTAGGTCACCAAAAAAGCTCCCAGAGCTCTGGTCTCTTTGAGTATTGACTGAATTGCTTCACATGTATCCTATGATTACCACTGTCAAATTAACCAGGGCTTTTACAGTAATGAAGGTTGCCATTTATTCTAAATTCTAAGAATGATATGTTTGTAAATCTTGTGTAATTCCCTATTTTGTTGTTGTTGTTGTTGTTGTGATGTCCGTGACCAGTGGTTAATGGACGATGAGGCGTTCCGGGCAGCAGGCAGTAATTGCCTGGAGCACAACAGTGATTACAGGGACACATTGGAGTATATGACTTCATAACTGGCACAATTTAATGATAATGTGGTGCAACTCACAGTACTGTGGTCAGCTAATCACACTGGACTGGCTGGGACAAATCTCAATGCAAACGAGCCGTGACTGGAATACAGAGTAGCAGCTCGCCCACACAGCTCAGCACCATTCAAAACGAGAGCATACATATCATTATGACTGTGACCCTCTGCCACCGGCAGTGCCATGATTAGTGTCACCACGGATGGACAGGTTTAATTGAAGATTAACTAATCTCCTCCTGTCAGTAAGCAGTGGATGAATACTCACAAATTTCTCAGCTTTTACAAGCACAGATTGTCCTTTTAGGATGGCACAATGAAAAACATTACAATGACCTTGTCTGAAGTTTTCAGAAACTATGAATGAAAATGTTAATTATATTAAACAGTCATTGTACATTTAAGTGATAATACCCTCGAAGCCGGTGTTTGGAGGATATATTGGCATTGGTGTTGTTAGGCAAACGTGCCAATATATAAGCGCGGATATCGACTCTGCTGTTCGAGCATGGTTTTGCGGCACCGTCGATAAAGCGCTGGACTTCGTGCTAGAAGGTCGAGGGTTCAAGACCTGCTCCCTGTCTGTTTCATTCCAATATTCTCCAAACACCTGCTTCGAGGGCATTATCACTTTTAGACAACGGGTTACAATGAAAAGAAATATTGACATATTTTCATTAAAAACGTTATTTGGTTGAATTTATTCATCCTTCCACAAAATATAGTCCCGACACAAATCTAGAATTGCTATCCAAGCCGGCTGGTTGTTCGTTCAATAGGTTCGGTTGCCAGACGCGAACCAGTCATTCAGTCTTTTTGTTCTGTATTTATTGCCATACTGGCTGGCAACGTATTTTTTATTTATTTTTTAAATCTATTTTGTATCTCTTGCTTGCTAGCTACGGCTAACTTGCACTCACGTTAAACAATGCATCCAGAAAAATAACAGTAGCTGCATTTGCATTTGTTTAAGCTGTTTTCTAGTGACATTTATTTGGACACATCCATAACAATGAGATAATGAGACGCTATTTTGCCTGGCATAGAAAATATGTTGTTCAGAGGAGCTATCCAACGCCACAGCTAACACAATCACTTCGAACCGAATATGAAAATACTGCAAACTAGCAGCACTTCGTTTCGTTTCACCTTTTTCAATTTGTATATATCCATAAAAATGATGCTAGCTGATTCATGATTTCGACTGGCTGAGAAACGCTGTGTCTCGTCCCGACTCCTGACAAATTCATTACTATGGTACAGCAGGAGATCGAATTTGAATATTGAAACAATGTTGCAAATGTCGGAGAAACAGACAGCAACGTTTATACAAATCTCCGCTGTTGAAACGAAATGTTAGTCTAAAATAAATGTGAGATAGAGAGGAAGATCACGTTTATATATTGTCTGGCTGGGCTGATGAGACAGTGGACTAAGCATGCAGATGGAACAGAGTAAATAGTTAACGTCATAGATTTACCCGGTGGTAATTTGTGGAATAGACACCTGCTGGAATACCGTTTTTAACCGATCAGCATTCAGGATTAGACCCACTGATTGTATATAACATGTTACAGACAATCTGTAGGGGGATAATATAATTGACTGGGGCATCATGTGTTATGTCACTCCTTGTCATTTTAATTACATATGGAATCCTAACTTCCTGACAGATCACATAGTTTAAAAAACTAAATGTGTATTATATTATTTGATTACGCTCTCAGACCTAATGCTGCGTTAATTTTCAAGTGGGGAGGTGGTAATTACCAGTGAAGTGAAGTCGTAAATCTCAATTGGATGCATTCGTGTGTTTGAACTCACCGAGAAAAGCAGATTGGCTAATGGTCAACACACTGCATCAACCATAAACTAAGTAACTATTACAGCGATCACGCTTGTAAACAAATTATAGCGTTCAAAAATCACCAGGGTGACATATTAATAGATAGCTTTATATAAAATGTTTTGTTGTTGCATGACTGTCGAAAAGGCTGTTATAGAGGTAATTTCCTTAGTAGGTGATGTCAGAGACTAGCATGTTGGAAAAATCGGAGCTCAGGGATGATATACGAGTTCAATTAAATTCAATTGACTTTATTGACATGGCAAGTTCATTATTACTTACATTGTCAAAGTGTACATATAGAAAAATAAAATATATACACGATTTAAATATATACGAGTTTATATACGAGTTTCCCACTTGCTACCAGTTGGGGGGCGTTCCCAGTCGTGAGTGGTTAATACAACCTTCCCACCTGGGGCCTGTTGCACAAAAGTAGAATTAAGACATCCGGGATAAATGACTCAGCTGAGCTCAATGAAGCCAAAACATGTGCGTCCAGGCTTAATTGGTTGCACAAAGACCAAGCCAGGATGAGCAGACACGGATTCATTAAGCCAGGTGAAACCAATCCTGGATAGGTGCGCGCTCACGGCTCACTCAAATAGACCCCGCCACAGATCACAGATTAACTGATTTACCATGGCAACTAGAGCCGCGTACTTTTCCCCGTCGGAAGCACAAATCCTCATGGAGGCATACGAGGAGGTAAAAGATATAATTAAGAAGAAAGGCAACACCGCCACAGTGATAAAGCAAAGAGAAAAAGCGTGGCAAAGTATTGCAGACCGCCTGAATGCGTAAGTAGTGCACAATTACACACTCACCGCTCCGCTGAAACATCACAATTACAATTCAAATACTTAATTCACATCTCCAAAAATGCAGTTGTACTGTAATTATGAAACGGTTAAATTTTTTATTGAAATGCACTGCAGATATGAGTGAAATTGTGTAAAGTAACTCCATCACACTGTATAAAGCTATGATACATTTTTTGATATTTTTACTGAAAACAAGACAAAAATACCAAGTAATTTTTTGCAGTGTGACTCCATTAAATGTGTGTGTGTGTGTGTGTGTGTGTGTGTGTGTGTGTGTGTGTGTGTGTGTAGATTAAACATGAACGGGCCAAAACGGACATGGCAGCAGGTCAAAATCAAATACAAGAACATTCTGCAGAATGGTATGGTCCCTGACTAATATTTAACAAAGCACAAGCATATATTGTACCCAGAAGGTGCCTGCTCACACATTGTCTGTACTGTTTTAGCAGTGAAAAAGAATACCCACAGACAAGGCACGGGTGGTGGGTCACCAAAGGCTGACCTTACCCCAGCAGAGGACATGGCCTTGGAGCTAAATAAAGGCAGGCCCGTCTTAGAGGGGATCCCTGGGGGGAAAGAGACGAGCATAGGTTCCTCCCAAGATGCCACCCGCTTCATTCAAGGTATGTCCTTCCATCTCTACATGGGATACATTCATATTGAATCAATTTGGACTGTCTGACTTTGGTTTACCTATTGCCTTGCAGTGTCTGGCAGCACTGTGTTCCTGTTAGAGCCACCAGCACAAGCACCAGACGATGCTGATCCAGTGAGTACTCCATCAAAGGCATACTGTAGGCCTGGCATGTCTTGTCTACTAGCTTCAATATGAATCCGATTAAATGTGATAGGGTGAAGGCCCCAGTGCAGCAGCAACAGCACATGATGGAGACGATGATGAGGAGGAGACCTTCTCTCTGGATTCCAGAAGGCATGAGGTATCATGTTAAGACTGTGAAAGTACTATTTACTCTACAATGGTGAGGAGTCCTCATCAAAATCTAATTTCTTTTACAGGACCCAGATGCTATACAGTGGGAAAACCAGCCTGGCAACATAGTGCGTATTAATAAAAGGACACCACATCCTGCCAAATTCCAGCTGCGCTAATTGTATTGTGTTCACAGAGCTCACAAGCTATCAGAAAGTTGTATGGCAACCACCTCCGGCGCCAAATAGAACTGGCAGACATAGACATTCAGTACAAGAAGAAAAAGATGGAAAATCTTGCACTGGAGTTCGAAATAAAAAAGAGGACAATTAGGAAACTGGACCTTGAAATAAAAAAACTTGAGAGGGAGGTGAGATATGCCTTCAATGTACACTGTATGCTAACTGTAACACAAATGTATTAATCATTATTTTTCTTTCCTCCCCCAGCTCCAAGAAGATGACACAGCTCAAAATAAAAATTAGGTATATTCTCGTAAAGTCAAGTGAGCCATGACATATGAGCTCTTATTGTGAGCACACAGGACGGTGGCATCTTTCTAAGGTTTTTTTTATTTTCCCAGCAATCAGTACATCAGTGGCATCAGGTATCTATGCAGACTACTGGGTCCCAGGATTAAGCACCGCACTGCACGGAGCCATGCACTGAGTGTGGAGCAAATGGTTTGTGTGGCCTTGCGCTTTTTTGCTAGTGGAGCCTTCCTGTACTCAGTGGGGGATGCAGAACAGCTGAACAAGGCCACAATTTGCCGCACAATAAGGAGTGTGTGTCTGGCTATCAAAACATTAGCAGATGTCTTCATCTCCTTCCCTGGCCACAGAAGACTCTGTGACATCAAAGAGGAGTTCTATAGGATTGCAGGTAAGAGGATCTACAAATTACAGGACAACTGTTAACACATAGTAGGATACTCATTACTTTGTGTGACAGGTTTCCCCAATGTCATTGGTGCAGTGGACTGCACACACAAGGATAAAAGCCCCCTCAGGTGCCCATGAGGCCGATTTTGTGAATAGGAAATCCTTTCACAGCATTAATGTTCAGGTGAACATAACTTTTTGATATTGTCCATTGACGAACACTCTGCATTGCCAGTGATGTGCATTGATTGGTGTAATATTCCTCATATGATTTCAGATGGTCTGCAATGCTGACTGTGTGATCAGCAATGTTGTGGCAAAATGGCCTGGCTCAGTCCATGACTCCAGAATCTTTCGGGCCTCTGAAATCTATCAGTGCCTATCACAAGGTAAGCCACACAACCCCTATTTATAACCATCATGGCTGTGTCAAGAATATCACTGTGTTTATGAGGTAGTAATGATGAGATTTTGTGTTGACAGGTGAATTCTCTGGTGTGTTGCTGGGAGACAGGGGGTATGGCTGCCAGCCTTTTCTCCTGACACCTTTCACAGACCCCCAGGAAGCACAGCAGGCCTACAACCATGCCCATGCCAGGACCAGGGCCAGAGTTGAAATGACCTTTGGCCTCCTGAAGGCACGCTTTCACTGCCTTCACAAATTAAGGGTCAGCCCTGTTAGGGCATGTGATATTACTGTGGCTTGTGCTGTCCTCCACAATGTGGCCTGCCTGAGGAAGGAGAGGGCCCCCAGAGTGCCACCAGCCATGGACTGGGACAATCCGGCAATCTTCCCTGATGACGACAGTGGTCGGCTGCTGAGGGACCAATATGTGTTGAATTATTTTAGTTAGTATGTGTGCTTTCAATTTTGGTTAAATATGTCCTGCGGTGGCAGAGGAATTGGTTTTTTTGGGTTCGTTTTTTGACGAATTTGGCCTCTTGTGATGTTTGTGCGGTATACTGTGTGTAATACAAGGCTGCAGGGAGGCTACTGCATCCATTCATTTGTCTGTTCAGTTGATGTGTATGGATTTGTCCTGCATTTATTTTAGTGTGCAGACATGCAGGGTGTGTTATATACAGACCTTTGAATGTGTATGTATCATTTTGTATAATATGCTTGGATTCTGTGCTTTCCATCTTGTAGAGTCACTGTGACTTCAGTTTCGAAAGGAGCTGATGGTTTACCTGCTTTGTTTTGTCCTTATTCAATAAAGGAACATAATGTTACACATTGTGTTTTTATATTCATATGGAATGTGTATTTGTTTATATGACAGAGTACTAGGGCCACACTGAAGAAAAAGGATAAAGTCATAAATTTATGAGGCTGGTTCTTTCTGCAGAAAAGCTACATATTGTTTTTACAGTTTTGATACTTAATATTCTGGCACATCAGCATGTCTTTGTTTATGAAACCATACTGAAGTACAATTTCACGAAATGCCCCACATCTGTCATTTTAACAACTGTCCTTTAAAACAACTGGTTACAATATTATGACTTGTGTTTTTTTCCCCCCTCTGTGGCCCTAATATTCTATCATTTTATATATAGCCTTATAGTCTATGGGAAACTGTAAATTATCTAATGATAGCAACATCTAAAAATCATTTTTTATCCAAAATCATTGAAATTAATGATCACAAACGTTTAAATAATAACAGTGGGTCTAGTTATATGTGATAACAATGTATAGTGAGCAGTGAAATAACTATTGGTTTCCATTTGTGGTGACTGCTGACTGACATTAGGGATGAGATTAAATAGATCCTGGAATTTAGCCTGGTCTGGAGCAGGCTAGCTCCACAGAATACATCTCCATGGTAATTTATACCATAACATATCCTCCTGCCCCCTATCCATCTTTAGTGCAACCGGATTACGGATCAATTGAGCCAGGATCACCAAGATATCCTGGCTTAATCCCTTATCCTAGTTTTGTGCAACAGGCCCCTGGTCATGAATGCAGAATTAGACCTAATCTTCAAACCACAGAACCAGTTTGCATCTCCTTTCTCCTGGAGTGTACACTTGTTCACTACTTTCCACAGTAGCATGGAGGGAGTTTCCACAATATTTATTGTACCAGTATTTCCTATCAAATCAGTGATGGGAAGTGCTCAAGTTGACACTTTGGGAGTAGCTACAGATAATTGGGACGTAAAACAGTTTTCTTCAGTACTGTGTGTTTGTTTCTTTAAAACGGTTGCGTGTTGCATTATGGGTGAGGTGACTAACATCACATTAGCCAATCAAATGGCTTGTATGCTGATACGTTGTTATGGAGTTAAAGTCAAACTGAAAACATAGAAGACTGATCAAACTTGGATTATGTTTGTTTATAAATTATTGAACATATATGATATATTTTAAAACTTGTATGAAATAGCCAGCGAATTTTCAAAAAAGATGTGTCTTCTGAATTGGCCAAGACTGGCTCTTTGCTCTTAACGTAACGTTGCTTTTGGTCTAGCTAGCTAAATTAGCTTAGTAGCTAGAGATCTAACGTTAGCCAGCCCTCTGTTCAGTAGCGAATGGCCTCGACCGAACGGTTGAGTGCATTGCGAGAGCGCAACAAAGACTTGTTGATGCAATTGAGGCACCAAACCGAAAGTTTGTTGACTATCACCGGCTCCAAAGGAAGCTCGGAGAATGATTCAAACCGGACAGTACAAAACAACACAACGAAAAAGCCAGGTCAGAATAAAGAAAAAAGTCCCCATACAGAGAACATGGTGACCCTGATAGATGGTGACTTAGGCACTGCTAGGTCTGCTCTCAGCAAACCTACTGTACAGTTCAAGGAGAGAGACGACACGGAAACACAGACAACAGCACCACTGAGAACTGAAGGTAGGTAACCTTAACAAGCTAGATATGCCAATGAAATGCAAAATGAAAAGGAACGGCTGACATACTAATATTGGCATATCAGTCACACAATAAGATTTCCATAGAAATAATGCTGAACCCATTTTTCCTCAGGTGAGGCAGTGGAATCTGTGAATGTCACCCTCTGTCAGACCTCTACACCATACCTTGTCACGGGAACCAAGCTTAAACCAGGCCAAGCTACAGAACACTCTACTGTTTACACAGGATTTCTTCAAGACCAAGGCAAAGGCCGTCCTGCAACTCTTGTCAGATCACTGGATATTAGTAGGCCCTATACCAGGCCTATTTACTATAATCAGGAGAATGAACAGGTGAGCAAAGTAAAAAGGGAGAAGGGAAATGTTGTTATTACACAAGTGGTGTAAGGACAGTTCTGTTAAAAAAAGTTGTTACTGTAGTAATTACACTATTACTACCATAGATAATATATAAAGAAAGGTTACTATACACGGGTATATCATCTCCAACTAGATGGCACTGTATTATCAAAGCGAGGCAGTTCAACCACAGATAGAACAATGAGCCAGATGTTTACCAGAATTATAGCATCCTGTTGGCATTTCCACTCACCACCAAATATGGTGATGAGAGGAAGCCCAGTGGCCGGCTGTGGGAGAAGATGGATGCCGACAAAATTAAAATGTTACAAACAGTTTTAAAAGTGTTTTAAAATTGCTTCGTTTAGAAGGAATGCAAGTGAAAATGTAGTTATTGCACATTTCACAGAGTAGGCAATCCCTAACAGAAGAATGCAATATATATGCTAGAACGCGCCAATAGGATCAAACTAGCTCGTGCTTGGCTCTGCCCACCTCCTTGTTCAGCCCATTATGATTAATTTCCTCCCATTGGAAACGACAGGCTGTGGCCCATCTTGGGTTAGTTATAAAAAATATTTGTTACAACTGCTTGATCTACCATTGCACTCACTGCTGTGTTTTTATTGAGCAACACATTTCACCTTTAATAGTCTCCTTAAAAATGTTGCCCTCTGCTTGTGTCCATAGAGGGAGCTGGGTAAATTCACATTCCAATCCTCTGGACTGGAGCAAACATCAGCCTCCGACAGACAGCGTCTGCAGCCTTTACTGGGCTATGACTGGATAGCAGGTATGCCAAGAAATGAGTTCTATACAGAAATTAAGCTAACCCAACCAGTTTATTGGGGTAGCAGCCAAAATGTTACTCTACTTGATACTGTTTTCTCCTCCCGTAGGGATTGTGGATGCAGAAAACTCCTTGACGGAGCACTCGGAGCAGTTCTTCAGTGATCTGCGCACTTTCCGCCAGGTCAACAGAGATGAGTGTGTCCACAGCCAACAAGCAGGGCAAGTGCATTCACTTAATGTAATATATTTTTTCTTGAGCTGTGAATCGGATTTGGGTATAGAGTATTTTTAACCAAAAGTTCAGACTGTAAGAGGGCTATTACTGAAATAGATAATAATTCTTATTTAATGAATGACTGTTGATTTTACCCTCCTCACAGATTATCTGAAGAGGACCTTTCACCCCCACCATTGTCAATAGAGAAGGAAGACCAACAGCACACCATGGACACTCACCAGTGTATGAGATACCATAGCAAGCTTTTGGATTAGACCTACATAATGTCACTATTGCTTACTGAAGAAGAGACCCTGAATACTATACTGTACTGTCTGATTCGGTTTCTCCTTGTTGTCTAGGTACGTTCTGTTACAGAATCAACAGCCGACTGTTCCCAACCCCATTGGATTCTCAGGAGTCATGCCCTGTGTGTAAGAAGCCCAAATACAAAATCCCCCACACTGCGGCTGAGCCAGCCTTTATCAGGTGAGACCACTCATCCGCCTGGTGCCACTTTTCATCTCACTCATCCTCAAATTCTACTAAAGTGAAGTCCATTACAAACCAGGATGGTGTTTTATTACCATCCCGTTATAACACTTGTCCTCGTCATAAAGAATATGCTTTTGTTTCTGTCCCAGGGTCAGCATCCCGCGCTCCACACTGTTGCCAGCATACAAGTACAAAGCCCATCGGAGGTGTAGCTTCGACCCCTCCGACAGCCTGGGTTTACCATCGGTGAGTGTGGCATGTTAATAAGAGAAGACTACATCTCTCCACACAATGTGGTTTTGACATTGAAACACACTCCTCAATCATTTGAATTATACTATTCTGTTATCATCTTGCTTTGTCATCTTGCTCATTCTCATTGCTTATCCGGCCCATAGTTCGCCCAAAAACTTTAAGGTTGTAGTTGTATCACAAGCCTTTGATTTGATGTTCCCTACAGCACTGTCTGTCAGGCTGGTCTAACACAGTCCCCAGCACTGGGCCCCAGCTCAGCAGCCTGGATCTGAGGAGCTCTGTGGACACGAAGGCGGCAAGCTGTGGCATCCCCTCTGCACAGCCACAGTCTAAGAAGTTTCTGGTGAGCCATTGCAAGATGAAAGAAAACATATCACAGGTCTTGGTGGCCATTGCAAAGATGTCTGCGTCTTAATTAACATGTGTTTGTTTGGCATACTGGTATGTGTGGATCTGGTTGATTGGTTTTCTGTTTTTTTTCTCAGGATTTCTCAGTGTCCAGAGTGTCTGGCAGTCAGCGTTCCGACCAGCTGCTTGACATGTCTCGTTTGGCCCGCTACCGTTTCCAGCGCCTGCCAACGGCAAACCACACAGCCCGTCCTACCCTGTGTTCTGACAACCTAACAGCACTATAAACCTGTGTAGTATTATGATTTCATATTTTTACATGAATTAAATGTTTAATAATGATGACGAATTAACCCTCAGCAGTTTTAACGTAGGATTATCATTGTGCCTATTTAATCATTAATGTATTGTAATTTTCTATCATACAGTTATATAATGTGTTAAGTGCTTGATTTTCATTTTGATGCGGTACAGATTTTATTAAAGGTGCAATATGCAGAACTCGCTCCGCCATTTCCTGGTTGCTAAAATTCTAATCGTTTATGTGATAAAACAAGCAATGTATAGTGTAGATAATAATTTCACAGCGGTTTAAATGGTTTGGTTATTTAAAATATATTGTATTTTCAGCTGTTTGAAGCTGGTGTACAAACCCGAAAGTAAAAGATACAAGAATGGGAAGCATAGAAATAGTGCACATAGAACATACTGCAACTTTTAAGATTGGTACCGAGATAATACGATGTAATTTGCTTAAATAGTATTACCATCAATTTACTTAATTTCCATTGTTAGGGTCGATAAATGAAATTAGATTTCACCTTGTTCTTTCTTTATGAATGCATGTTGATGTCTTTAGGGATTTGTGGTGGTAATGATGGGGATGATTTCTGGGGCTTCAGAGGGACAAATCGCAAACATTAGTGTAAGTGTTGTGCATACCGTAGAAACAATTTGACTTGACTCATTATAAAATAAATAAATTGACAGACGGAAAGTCCCTTGTTTGAATAATCTTAAAAAGAAAACCTTGCGCCTTTCCTTGAACTGTTCCTATGCCGTCATTGTAAATAAGAATTTGTTCTTAACTGACTTGCCTAGTTAAATTAAAAATAAATTAAAAATCAGACATGATTGCATAGACCAAAGCTATGGAGGTAGGGGTTTTCCTTTTATCACAACATTGGATAAGGAATTATGTTTTAAAATCAACATTATGGTATTTTTGTTGTTAAGATATTCAAGTCTATATCAGAGAAGTGTTTTTGTTGATGCAGCCAGTCTCTAGTGCTGTTAATTCGTCACCACCTACAGGTAACTCAATATAAAGGAAACACCAACATAGTGTCTTACATGCTGACCGCTAGGGCCGCCAGAACAGCCTCAATGTGTCTTGGCATAGAAGTCTTTTTTTATTATTTATTAAATTGGAGGGATTTTAAACTATTCTTCCACAATAAATTCTATCATTCGTTTTTTTGTTGATGGAAAACGCTGTCTCAGAGAAGCGTATCGTCCGCGGAATTTGGCGTGGGAGGCTGTGAAAAAGTTAAACGTTTCCCAACTTTATCCACCAGCGGCGACCGCTAGGCGATGACCAATCATATCGAGTGGTTCCCATGGCGAATTAGAGGCTATACGACCCAAGCTGGATACTTTCTTCAGCAAAGATGGCTGACAAAAATACTGGGATGGAAGGAATTATAACGCCATAACGAATCACGTAAAATAAAAATACAGTTGAGAGCAATATGTTAGTTAATATTAGAGACAAACGATTATGTATATTCTTTGGCCATAAAGTCAATTTACGAAAATCGCTATTTATCAAACTAGCTGACTAGCTAACATTAGCCAGCTTTATGGGTGTTGTAACATGAGTTTGAAATTGTAATTCTGTTAGTTTAATGTTTTAGGGACTCATGAAACAACCAGCAAACCACGCTGTCGTCTTGTGAAACAGTGGATGTAAAGAATGGAGCTGGCTAAAACATTTACCTCAAATTGAATGTTTAATGTTGTAAGCTTGCCTTGCTGATATTTGCCATTCAATGCATCTGAACTAAAGTAGCTAGCTAACTATTTTCTTGCTTATTGTGCAGTGGAGGATAAAAATACCCGTATGCCCTATGGATGTGTAGCTAGCTATGTAGCCGATCTGTGTATCGACTCTAAAACGTTTAGTAGTTCAGAACCTAGCTATGAACCTCAGCTATCATAGACAGTTGTATCAACTTCAGAACAGTCTGAATGACATTAATGAAGCCTATGGATTGAGTAGAATTTAATATAACTTTGTGCCAACGATGAAAGGCGTATATACAGGTAACGGCGTTCTTCGTTTGTTGAAAGAGAGTCGGACCGAAATGCAGCGTAGTGGTTAATCATGACTTTAATGAACAAAAGTGACGATACATGAAATAACTATAATAAATACAAAACAACAAACGGAACGTGAAACCTAATTACAGCCTATCTGGTGAAACTACACAGAGACAGGAACAATCACCCACGAAATACAAAGCGAAACCCAGGCTACCTAAATACGGTTCCCAATCAGAGGCAACGAGAATCACCTGACTCCAGATTGAGAACCGCCTCAGGCAGCCAAGCCTAACTAGACACACCCCTAATCAACCACAATCCCAATGCCTACAAAAAAAAACAATACGACAACACAATAACCCATGTCACACCCTGGCCTGAACAAATAATTTAAGAAAACACAAAATACTAAGACCAAGGCGTGACAATACATGTAGTTTTGACCATGCATGAGATCCCCACATTGTAGCCTGTAAATGTAATCTATTCACTGATCATGTACTCTAGATTGGCAAATAAAGGTGCAGTTCAGGAATGTCTGTGAGATTATTTTTCAGTCATATACCAGGAGTATCAAATTCCAGTCTTTGAATGATGCTGTGTCTGCATGTATGTATTACAATTATACACTTCAACAGTGTTTACCAATCCTGGTCCTGCGACATCAATGGTTGCACATTGTAACTATGCAATAGACTAGAAACATGCTTTAACTAGTTAAAGGCTGATTTGTAATTCATATATACATAAATATAATTTAAAAAACAGTACACTACACTTCCCATTCATTATGTAAATACTCTAAAACCAGTTCATCTCAATATCTAATTTCATTCCTCTGCATTGATCTGATAAAAACAGGATAGGTGTAGTATTTCATCAAATGGAAGGAGTTCATTTCAACCAGTAGAGAATGTGAAACGCTTTATTGAAAGAAGTTCATTATCCAAGGGTTATAAATACATTATGCATTATAAATATTAGAATTGTAATATATTATAAATACAAGTGTAATCTGTACTTCAAAGCACATCTGGTGTGCATTATAAAAACAGGAAGAAAGAGGGGGTGGCGAGAGAGGTGTAAAAGACAGAAAGGGAAAGAGGTAAGAACAGAGGAGCAATGAAGACAGCATATGATTAATGAATCACAGTGCTACCCTAATATTCACTCAGTTCATCACAATTACATAATAGAGTCTCTAGCGGTGTCTCCTAACCAGCCTTGGGCTCCCAGTGGGCCCGAAGGTTATTTTAAGAGTGGGTTAGGTGGCGACGTTGGCATCCTCTTTCATCTCAAAACATACCTGCAGAGAAGAGACAGGTGGAGAGAGTTAGAATGTTTAAAAACAAGGTTTAAACATGCTAACACTGTCAGTCATCATAATCATCAGCAGGTGAAATGCAAAACTGACCTTGGATCATTAATTCTGGGACTACTACATCTCTATTTCAATATAAAGCATCTCTTTAATAATACTCCCTGTTGACCCGACCAAGTGACCTCTCACCTCTGATCATGCTGTGCCCTCTATGTAGCCAGTTCAGATGCGGGAGGGGTTCACCAACACCTCTGATATAATCTAGAGGATTTAGGGAGAAAGGGATGAAGTGAAGAAGAGAGACTGTTATTGTGGAAATAAGGTAGTTAAAGAGACAGTGTTCCAACAGGAATCTGTGTGTGTGACCTCACCTGATGTCCACACTAAGCACAGACAGGAGGACAAACAATATAGGGTAGTTATAGAATGATGTGTCTTACTACTCTCCATGGTTGGCCCTCTTGCCTATTTGAAGGTGGAAGGAGCCACAGTTATACACCTGAGCCTGCTTACTGCACAACACAATCCATCAATCAGATTGATACATGAGTGTGTAGGTGTGGGTTACAGGGTGTCTAATTGTTCTACATTTTTGTCAATATGGGTGACTTAAAATAGCCTGTTTTGTTTCTGTACAGACGTCACACCCTTACCTAGACAGCAATCTCACATGAGAAGTAGAAATCAAAGGGAGAGAAACTGGGATTTGAATAACTGCAGTTGACCTAGCTAAGTACAGTGGGGCAAAAAAGTATTTAGTCAGCCACCAATTGTGCAAGTTCTCCCACTTAAAAAGATGAGAGAGGCCTGTAATTTTCATCATAGGTACACTTCAACTAAGACAGACAAAATTATAAGAAAAAAAATCCAGAAAATCACATTGTAGGATTTTTTATGAATTTATTTGCAAATTATGGTGCAAACAAGCAAGATTTCTGGCTCTCACAGACCTGTAACTTCTTCTTTAAGAGGCTTCTCTGTCCTCCACTTGTTACCTGTATTAATGGCACCTGTTTGAACTTGTTATCAGTATAAAAGACACCTGTCCACAACCTCAAACAGTCACACTCCAAACTCCACTATGGCCAAGACCAAAGAGCTGTCAAAGGACACCAGAGACAAAATTGTAGACCTGCACCAGGCTGGGAAGACTGAATCTGCAATAGGTAAGCAGCTTGGTTTGAAGAAATCAACTGTGGGAGCAATTATTAGGAAATGGAAGACATACAAGACCACTGATAATCTCCCTCGATCTGGGGCGCAAGATCTCACCCTGTTTTATTTAACAAATATTGACATGTGACGGGGTTGAGACTAGGGTGACAGGAATGAATACTGTAACAGGGTTGAAGAGACATCAGTTTCGATTTAAACAAGTTTAGTTTACTATCATACTACCTCCAAGATTTACCCCAAAACATTGCATTTCATTGTATGCAACCATGTAATAAGGACATTAGATATATTTAGAATACTCTTGGTTTTATTAACCAAACTGCAGTAAATATCGAAACAAATAAAAACCCATTAGGCACTAGGATACTTAATAACATTCAACAGGTTTCATCAGAAAAGTTCAACGTGTCATCAAACTGTATGTCACGCCCTGGTCGAAGTATTTTGTGTTTATCTTCATTTATTTGGTCAGGCCAGGGTGTGGCATGGGTTTTTGTATGTGGTGTGTATGTATTGGGATTGTAGCTTAGTGGGGTGTTCTAGTTAAGTCTATGGCTGTCTGAAGTGGTTCTCAATCAGAGGCAGGTGTTTATCGTTGTCTCTGATTGGGAACCATATTTAGGCAGCCATATTCTTTGAGTGTGTCGTGGGTGATTGTCCTTATTCCTGTGTTAGTTTACACAAGTATAGGCTGTTTCGGGTTTCGTTACGTTCTTTGTTTTGTAGTGTTTGTAATTGATTTGTGTTTTACGTTTGTTTATTAAACATGGATCGCAATCTACACGCCGCATTTTGGTCCGACTCTCCTTCACCACTAGAAAACCGTTACACTGTAGGAACATTTTCCAAGGGCATTTAGAATGCTAGTGTCAGCATGACTATCCTTCTTCTCAGGAGAACCTTATTCATTCATGGGTTTCTTCCTGAGAGTCTGGCCCACACATCTCTCTCAACCTCCACTTGGTGGGATGTCACACGCCATGGGGGTGGCATCATCTTAAGGACTTCATCAAACTGATACCAGTGGATGTCATCACAAGGAGGCCAGAAAAATCGGTTTGGTCCTACACCATGCATACATTTCACTTGTACACTCATTTCATCCGTGCCGAGGATGATGCCTGGATAAAGGTCAGCATCATATTCCACTACACACCACTGTCCAAGAAGACTTGGATTTCCCCACTGGATTTCATCCACATGTTGTGGATTTTCCTCATTGGCTGGCTGTTCTGGAGCAGCCAGTACCTTCTGCCTGAAACTGAAGTGCTGTGTGTTAAAGCATGTACAGTTTAGGTCCTTCTTTGTTGAACAAAGGCAGCTGACATCACGAGATATCAGCCCACCAGGAGAAAGGGTGATGCCATGGTGTATTCTCATGGTGGAAGGCACTTTTATCGGGCTTGGCATCATCTCCATCGCACGTTCAACATTGGTACTCTTCACAAAGAACAATTGCCCTGACCTTGAAGATCCTGGCTGTGGGGACTGCTCTGGAACATGATCTGGACTTTGTGGAGGAGTGGTCAAGTTCCTCAGTGCTCCTTTCCTCTCCTTGCTTCTTTTGTATGCTGCTCTCCACTGTTTACGCTGCTGACGCTGGTATCTCTCATTGAAATCACTTGCTTCATCCGAATGCTATACTATGGTTTGACCAGACCGGGTTATGTGTTGTGAAGCTAGCCACATAAAGGAATAGCCACAATAGTGGAATTTGCGGTTCGCCTTTAAAATAAAAGTCCCTCTTTGAAAGTGATGCAGAAGGTTAAAATTGGTGAAATCATGCCGTGTTTAAACTTGATATTGTTAAACATGGTTGGAATGTGGAGCAATGAAATGGGGTATCAGTCTACTCGGTGACACCAAGAGAACACAACTGTGCATAGTTTAAGGAAATATTAGCGTCGTAGCTCTTATTGCGGGACTTTGACTGTGGGAAATCACCTCCCCAGTCAGCCTATTGTGCGTATTGACATTGATCTACTAATCCATAGGTAAGGCTGTACAGTGAAATAAGTATGACACCAATGCAATTCTAAAGTCTAATACATCCAGTGTGATTTCAACAGATTTTTGTCAAATTAACAAATTATTGTATTTTGTTGCATTTATATAAGAACGTTCCAACCTCGTTTGCATGATCTATTCCAGCATGGAATGATTCCACTATTTGTATTATTTGCATGACTTTCATTGACTTTTATTTTGAAGACAAACCGTAAATTCCACGATTGTGGCTAATCCTTATTGTGGCTAGCTTCACATAGATGGGTCCGACCACCATTAATCAAATAATAACTGTCTTATAAATATTTTAGACGATGACACTTAGCTAGATAGTTAGCTAACTATAGCTACCGAAACAGATTATTTCGTTTTGCTATGTTTTTGAGGAAGAACTTTGTTTGCCTCCATCAGCTAGCTAGCTAGCTTTATTACCACCAGCACTTTACCAGCGTCATTATTATGTGACGTAGTGAAATTCGGGTCCTGATTGGTCCCAATAAGGATTAGCCACAATAGTGGAATTTGCGGTTTGTCTTCAAAATAAAATCTCTCAAACAGCGTTCTCTAATGAACCCTCTATGCACCTTTAAGACCGCTCTTTCAAAGTCACCGAGATCTCTTCTTGCCATGGTAGCCAAAATAGTGGGCAACTGGGCATTTTTATACAATTTCCCATTACCAGGGTTTTGTTAAGAAGGGATACGGCTTTTGTCGAAATGTTTGATTTATTTATTTATTTTACCTTTATTTAACCAGGTAGGCAAGTTGAGAACAAGTTCTCATTTACAATTGCGACCTGGCCAAGATAAAGCAAAGCAGTTCGACAGATAAAACGACACAGAGTTACACATGGAGTAAAAACAAACATACAGTCAATAATGCAGTATAAACAAGTCTATATACAATGTGAGCAAATTAGGTGAGAAGGGAGGTAAAGGCAAAAAAAGGCCATGATGGCAAAGTAAATACAATATAGCAAGTAAAATACTGGAATGGTAGTTTTGCAATGGAAGAATGTGCAAAGTAGAAATAAAAAATAATGGGGTGCAAAGGAGCAAAATAAATAAATAAATACAAATTAAATACAGTTGGGAAAGAGGTAGTTGTTTGGGCTAAATTATAGGTGGGCTATGTACAGGTGCAGTAATCTGTGAGCTGCTCTGACAGTTGGTGCTTAAAGCTAGTGAGGGAGATAAGTGTTTCCAGTTTCAGAGATTTTTGTAGTTCGTTCCAGTCATTGGCAGCAGAGAACTGGAAGGAGAGGCGGCCAAAGAAAGAATTGGTTTTGGGGGTGACTAGAGAGATATACCTGCTGGAGCGTGTGCTACAGGTGGGAGATGCTATGGTGACCAGCGAGCTGAGATAAGGGGGGACTTTACCTAGCAGGGTCTTGTAGATGACATGGAGCCAGTGGGTTTGGCGACGAGTATGAAGCGAGGGCCAGCCAACGAGAGCGTACAGGTCGCAATGGTGGGTAGTATATGGGGCTTTGGTGATAAAACGGATTGCACTGTGATAGACTGCATCCAATTTGTTGAGTAGGGTATTGGAGGCTATTTTGTAAATGACATCGCCAAAGTCGAGGATTGGTAGGATGGTCAGTTTTACAAGGGTATGTTTGGCAGCATGAGTGAAGGATGCTTTGTTGCGAAATAGGAAGCCAATTCTAGATTTAACTTTGGATTGGAGATGTTTGATATGGGTCTGGAAGGAGAGTTTACAGTCTAACCAGACACCTAAGTATTTGTAGTTGTCCACGTATTTTAAGTCAGAGCCGTCCAGAGTAGTGATGTTGGACAGGCGGGTAGGTGCAGGTAGCGATCGGTTGAAGAGCATGCATTTAGTTTTACTTGTATTTAAGAGCAATTGGAGGCAAAAAGGAAATGTACTTTCCATACCAGGTTTAGGAGAATTTATGCAGTAGGTTAGGAGAATTGGGTTAAGGTTAGCGAAAATGCAAAAAAACTACTTTTGACAACAACTGTATCCATCTAGACATGATGACCATTTATGTTACGTACATCTGTCCACAAGAGATTACCAAAGGCGGAAGTGGCTAACAAGCGCGCTATATTTATCTGCTTCTTTATTGGACAACCCACTGATGACGTAACTCTGCTAAACTCGAACATCAACAAAACCTCCGCTGCATATTTTAGCACCTTGACCAGAGATTCAACCAGGCATGGTAATTGAACTAACTGTATTCTGCTGGTTTCTTTTGAAAGACTACATTTAACAGATGACTTCTCTATAGTGCGAAATGGATTATCAACGGCATATTACCTCACGTCCATTGAGAATTCTTTGCCTTTTTAATCTGGTAAGTAGGCCTATTGTATGTTTTACAGATGTTATTGGGTTTAGTTTAGGTACTGTGATTTTTTAAAATGAGGATGATGATGACGAGACGTAGATAATTAACATAATTATGATGACCTATTTATGATTATTGAAGAGATGATGATGGTGGTTGATTATGATATTATGCGAATGTAATTATGTTTGTTGCTATTGCTGTTATGTGCCAATGATACATATTTTATACCTGTAATTATAGTAGTCTATCATATTTTATGTTATATATTGCAGTATAAAATATTTTCTAAACTGATAGGTGTAGCCTACTTTTCAGATATGAAAGATGAAAATAAACAAGTGAACATAAAACAATTACAAGTTAGGGCACTGCTCTTACAGAAACTGAAACTTTTTTTTTATCATAACCCTAGTGAGCCTGCCTGCAATTTGTCCTACACTGCCAGTAAATGTAGTCATTCTAGTATTGTGCAGAGTTTTATAGAGCAGTTAATTCACTGAAATCAAGAATGCTCTCATAACATTTTTGTTAACATCAGGGGATTAGTTTATTGTATGTTAATTATTAGTTAGCCTGTGAATCTATAATTAACAGCTGAAATTGTGATTGTTATTTTGGTGCTTACCAAATAGTGAACTAGAGAAGCTTTATGACAGAACCATTATTGATTTGGCCTATTGCTGTTTTTATTGCCAGTACAGCCAAAATAAACTCAGTTTTTGTGTCAACATAAACATGAGTGTGTGAAGCAGACCTTTTAACCTAGTTTGTACTAGTTTTTCTTTGTGTATGTGTTTTACCAGGTTGTTCTTGGTACATTCTGTGACAGTCACTTTTTTCTGAACTGTCTGAACTGCAAAACTGCCACCCGGAAGCATAGCTGTGGGAAATAGAGGTGCTAAGGGTGCAGCACCCTCTGAAAAATCTGAATTGAACAAAAAATATTACATTTAAAAATTTAAAAAATCCACAAATGTAGTGCACCGGGACTTCTGTATTAGCAGACCAATATAGCCATCTGTAGGGCAGACACCCCCCCCCCTTCCTGTGGCTATGCCAGGAAGTGTAGGTGTAGTGTAGATAACTAACTCCATAGGTTATGGCCATGGCATTTCCATGTTGCAAGGTTTATCATCTGTTTACTGGCAGAGTCATCTCGGTTTACCTTGAGCGTAATTTTGTCAGACGCTCATAGTCTGTCCATGAGAGATTACTGCCAGAGGGCTGAGGGAAAGTAACTCTAATACATCATGGCTGGACTTCCCTCTGGGAACTGGAATATTCTGTTGTTGCAACAATAAAATAATGATTCCTCTAATGATCATGGTTCTCTCTCTCTCTCTCTCTGTCTATCTCTCCCAGGTATCCTCTGTATTGTTGTCCAGCTGTCCTCGAATCTGTGACCCAGGTAAAGCCATCAGTTTATCCCCCTGAACTAGACAGTAAAAGTGGGGTAAAAGATTACACCTGTCTCACAGTGTTACAAGGTGTATTTACTTCTTGCTTTCATCCAGCAATTCCACTCATTTTGCCATGTGGTGGAGAGAAAAAGTAGCAGTTTTGCAATTCTACACATTTTGCCATAGGGTGGATCCAGTTTTTAATATGATAACTGATAATCAATGGGCCCCACCCAGGTCGGTAATTCGACCATGCTTACTACAAGTTTAGATATCTGACCTCTAGATTAATTTAACAATCTATTATATTTTTGCAGGCATGGGCTAATTGAGTGAATGCTGATGCACAACCAAATGTCGAAATTGTACCTTCTGTATTCTATTACTGAGTCGTCGTCGTTGCCCATCCCTGATCTAGTGATTGATCATTAATTCTAAACTGTCAGATACTGGCACTCTGGAGCCTGTGATGAAACGTCATGGCACAGGAAGTAGCTGAGAACATGCAGTATATCGTTTTCTGTGTAATGCGATATTGGTAGATAAGGAAGCCATCGATGACCTTTGTGATGACTGAACAGTCTGTCTGTCACATCATTTGGAATAGATTTGGGGAGATGCCCTTTATTTGCAAGCCACAAATGCTGCTTGTTCCTGTTTTGACCCACTGAAATGCAAACAAATGACAGATACAGTCAGCTCTCTGTGTCCGTGTGAAGGAGATACTGCTGTCACAACAAAATACATTTCCATCCACAGTCGTTATGCAGGTGAATTCATACATTTATTTTTTAAGCATGATGGAAACAGGACATTTAGGTACATTTAAAAAAAAATGCTGACAGATAATTTATTAATTCGACATGGTCGGATTTTGTGAGAAATGTATTATGTGAGAAATGGCGGTGGAAACTCCTTTATGGGTAAATATTGATAAAATGCCCATCATATCAAAGTAAATTTGGATTCACTCGATGATATGGTGTGTGGTCCTCCCACTACGACTCAGAGAAACATGCAGTTTATTAGGCTACAGATGAAATAAGTTACGATGAACTTCACAGGATGGTGAAAGTGCCCAGTGATCTTGATGCTCCTTTCCAATAAATATCAAGGGTCTTATTCTGGTGATGTGATTGATTGCTTGACTTCCGTTTTGACAAATTAAAATACATTTAACCATAATAATCTCATCATGTAGACTAGCCTACCCGCAGTGTATCTGCGAGCTGTTGGCTAGAGCGAACGACCCAGAGTAGGCACGTTTACTATTTAACGCAACAGTTTCTGTGTCTATCGGTCCAGTTGAAAATGCGATGGAAACACATTGAACTTTTAGATTTTTTTCAGTAAATGAAAACTTAAGCTAAAAAGTCAATTTTGTGTGCACCATGTCATCAGACACGGATTTTTATCCACAACAAGTCTGTTTGGTGGAAACACACCACTGACGGAAAAATGTGCATATTTTCTTCATGCGGATTCTAGAATATTTGCATGAAAATCTGTCGCCTATTGGATGGAAACCTCATTGGATGGAAACCTAGCTGCTCATTTTAAGTACTTCCACTTCAACTTCATTTTTTGTCATCTCGTCCTACCACAACATTTCTTTGACACCGTCAGTGAAAAGACGTGCCACTGGCATCATACATATTATATAGTATGCTATCGTGAGTGACTATCTTTAAAGTTTGGTCAGTCTACTGTAATGGCAGGCAACTCTCCACATTCAGAACAGTCTTTGAGGAATCATTTATCTTCCATGGCTCCTAACTTCTGTGAATCCATGGTACATACATACTAAAGGGACTGTAAATGCACTGAAAGGGAAAAAGAGTCAGAGACGGAACAAGTGTGTCATCAGGATGTTGATACCAATGTGAACACCTGTCTTTTGTCCTTTGCAGGCTTCATTATTGACAAGTGTAAGTGTGTCCTTTGTCCCGATGGCGACTACTGGTACATGCAGAACGGACTTCCGAAGTGTGACCGATGCAGCGAAGCCTGCTCGGGTAACTTTTACAATTAGGCATTACATTGTGTTCTTTCATTCCTCTACATACCCATCATTCATTATTTACCTCAAGGAAATACAGCATGTACATTGGTAACAATAGTTGAATATAAAATGCCATCATTATTTTACATGAGTTGAATAAGGGACAAACCTATTGAGAGCAAATGTCTCCGAGATCATTTGTGTGTTTGCGTGTCTTTGTTTGCGGGCAAAGTGGATCAGCACTTGACACAGGTGAAGGAATGCGGCCGGGACTCAAACCGCGAGTGCCACTGTGACAGTGGCTTTTTCTGTGACAACGCTGCCCAGTATACCTGCAGGAGGTGTAAGCCGTGCTCGCCCGGAACCTTCTCTAACAAACCAAACCTAACCATGTCCTGCAAACCCCACACAGAGTAAGTCCACAGTTATACAGCACTGGTGCTGAGCACCGTACTGATTCAGACATTCTCTGCCTACCATAAAGACTTGACCTGTTAAGCTGTATCTCCCTCTAGTGGATTTATGAGTCATTTGAAGCAAACAATTGTACACACGGCCTACTTTTACAGTAAATTCAATTATTATACCTACTAGTATCCAACACTGCACTTTCTCATTTAGATAAACCACCTCACAAGTTCTCTCCTGGCTTCTCCCCAGTTGTGGCCATAAGGGAATGACTATGGTGACAGAGGGCACTGCCACTCAGGATCGTGTATGTGCCCAGACCTCCCCTAACTCTCCTACAACCACTGCGCCTCCAACTGTCCAAAGCTCAGAGATAGGCTTTCATTCTTCTACCTCCAGTGGAGTCAGCACCACCCGAAAACCCCTCATCATAGCATCCCCATCTGGCCTGGTGGGGTCTACATCTCCTGATGGTATGGCACTTATGAGAGCTTTCTCTCACTTGAGTGAATCCAAGCATTTCCTGCTCTGTCCACTGGAGGGCTTTAATAACATGCTTCACCAGTCCAGCACTAGAGGTTTCATTGTCCTGCCATTTATTCACACTCATTCTCTGTTTATTCCAGCCTTTCCCATAGCCACAATTGACACATCTGCAGACCCTTCACCAGCCTTACTCACCAGGCCTTCTTTGTCCCAAGCCCAAAGCGAGCCCTCTACCTCCCTCCCAACTAGGAAAAAAGTCGCTGAACACAGCTTCTTTGACCCCAACACAAAGCTCACCACCAGGAGAAACCTCAGAAAGGTGGACAGTAACACCCCACCTGCAGAGTCTGCCTCTGCACCTCTTACCACAGATGACAATGGTATGATTCTCAGAAGACTAGAGTATCCCGTCTCTCCATTTCTACTAGATGATTCATTCTTTCAGAAATACATTTGTAGTTAGTATAGGCTCTTAAAGGGTCTGTTATATTCAGTAAAAGTAACATAACACTGACAGGTTCAGCATTTCAGGCTTCCTGCTCCTGTCTCTCTGCCTCTCCATAACACTGATGAAGCACCTTTTCCTCTGCTCATCCCAGACCCACCTCCTCTCTCAGCAACAGATACTGGACCGAGCCCTTCCACTCTCCCTTGGCTGCTGCTGATAGGTGGGCTACTAGGGGTTGTCGTGCTGCTGGTTGTTTACTTTGTCCGTTGTAAGGAGAGGTCACTGAAGTCCCTAGACAAGTGGAAAGGTGAGCGAGTAAAGTGGTTAGATAATACAAACAACGTTATGCAGTGATGCATCAGATTATATGCCATGTTTCCCTTTCTATAAAACACAGTAAATAAATACACTTACAATAATTATAGGGAGACAGTGAAACATTGTGGTGTATACATGCATATACAATATGCATTTTGATTTCTTGATTCCTTTTATATTCCTTTAGGTCCAGTATTTGGTATAAATGTGAGTACAGTACTAATTCTCTATTTGCATAATGTATGTATCGAACTTCTGCAGTGTTGCTAGAAGAATAAACGGTGACTTCTCGAAAGTCAAATGGGTCACTGTGTGAGAATGTGTCTCTCCCTTTAGGATGAGCAGATTTGTAAGGAAGGTTTAAGAGGGAGCTATAATGTGTGGGAGAGCTATCATTGTCCTGCTGCCCTACAGATGGCTTCCTATATACAGGCCCAGCCACCACAGGAGAGTTGCCCATACCCGGAGGCCCAGCATCTTCTGGGGAGTGAGACTGGGGGAAATCCTAGACAGGATGGTGCAGGGTTGCTACCTCCAGGGGTCATGAAGCAGGTCACAGTGGACCACTCTGGTGGAGAGAACATTAGCAACACAGTGGGTAGGTGTAGTGCATCGCTCTGCGCTAGTACTGATATTACTACACTGTTTTGAAATCATATTGTTACACTGTATCTTATGTTTACGTGCCGTGTAGCCACATTTGGACAGGCATATTCCCTCTAGCGTGTCTGAAAACTAGGGGGCTAAAGGTCCGGAAAAACTTGTCTGGAAACATTTTGTTCTTCGGCAAGGAAGTTTGTTTAATCTCACTTGTGTCAGAGTTCATATTTCCCTTTCCAGTTGTTTTGTTTGGCTGTGAGTTGAGACATACTTCTTCTAGTTTAAACTTCCTGTTCAAATATCACTGCCAAGACACAGTGGTACCAGTGCAGTGCTGCAGTGTATAAAGCATGGTCAGAGGTCACACAGAAATATAATCATGTATAGACTCTTTTACAGTACATGACACACTGACGTCACGCACTGACACGCGCGACTCTTGACGGCAGTAAGAAAGCCATTGCCATCTGCGCCCATTAAACACAGCCTAAATGTACTTTTTTATTACTTCTAAACAAAATACCTTTTTGGGGTTCTCATACCCTTACAATGATGTTTTAATTATTGCATGAACAGTCGCTTAGATTATATTTGGTTGTGATCTTTGCAAAATAACTATTTTGGATGCAGCAGCTGTTAGCTATATTGCTAACGCTCATTGATATAGGCTGTAGCAAAAGCTAGCCATAGAGCCATTTTATTGGTTGAAGTGTTTTTTTAAGTATAATGCAGTTGATTTGTGATGATGACACAAACATTATATTAAGCAGGACATTCATACGAGCCTTAAAATCCAATTATAATCCAAAAGTAGTGTGAAATGCACTAATAAGCAATATGTAAATAGAGGCTTTTTTTGCTGGCGTTCTATAAGAACTCCCCCTTGTTATGCCGCCAACTTGCGTGCATTGCCCTCAATGTTTGTAAACACAGAAAGGGGTCTATAAGCTGCTGAATGAGGCCAGCTTTTCACTTCTTCTCTGTACATTTATTACAGTACTAAGTTCACCAGGTTTTATATCAGCATTTACTGTGCATAACAGATAGGAATGTATGTGTCACCTGTTTCAATAGTTTAATTGACTAATGTTTGTGCTTGGTGTTTGATTCAGGGTCCATTTACATCTACTCTCCGGGGACGGTTGTCCTGGGATACAACAAGTCGGAGAGGAAGGTGGATCAAGTCGAGAATGGGGTAGAGGGCTGTCCCCTCACCAGAACACCCCAGCAGGAGTCCTCCTGCCCCCTCCCTGAGGGCCCTGCTCTGGGGCCAGAGAGAATGAGTACACAGGAGGAGACCTGCAAAGAGCTGAGATACCCCATCCCGGCCACCAGCAACTGAGAACTAGAAAAAAAAATGAAATTAAGGATTAACTATGGAAAAAGCCTGAGGAGGAGCAACTTCATTCAATATCAACTATCATCTCTAGGGGAAGAATGCAGGCAGATTATTATTTGCTACTGTAAAGACTGTTAGACTGAATGGCTTCCTTCTGTACAAGGATTGCCAAAGCCACTGGGGTCCCTCATGGGTCTTCTATTATGAAAGAGTGACAGTTTGTTCCAACTGTATGTAATAGTCTTAGCACGGTTTCAAATTCACTGTAAGTCACTGTTGTGACAGCAGTGCTGGGACAGTTTGTGAGAGCAATGCATGGTCTGTTTGATATGGGGTGTCAACACTGTGAGTCGGAGTTTCCCATCATAGGGTACATGTACACAATGTCGCCAGATAGTGTGAGAGTCTACGTGTATCAACCACAGAAACAGTGAAGACAAGAAATTCATATGAGGTGGGAAGTAACCTATATAACAAGTAGGGTTTGGCGTGTGAAGAGCTTACAATTTCCATTGTAAAGTAATACAGGGACTGTCTGGACAATTTAAAATCAAACATAGCCATGTTCACTGGTTATAACCTTTGTTCTGTGAATTTTTGATCAAGACATTGCTATGTACAGTAGCCTACAGAACGAAGACAGAAGAAAGATGATTTTATAACAGACAATAGCAATCTGTTCCAGTCTATTCCTTGACATAAATGTACACAAATGAACAAACTATTTCAAGTCATCTCTTTATGGTGAAACCACTTATGTAGTTGACTATGACTATGGGCAGCCAATCACTGTCTGTTAATCATGCAGAACAATTGTAATATTTTGTCTGTTTGACAAACGCATGTGACGTAGGCTATGCCCATAGCATGAGCTGTTTGATTACCCCAATTTTTCTTTTATCCTTCTGAAATTGTAGAACTTTTTCAAGCAAGTATTTACCGACAAAACACACCGTTTACGATGATTTCTGTGTTAGTATGGAGGAATGAAAAATGGTCTCTCTTTTTGTATAGTAGTGGTGCTGAAAATGGTGACTCAACATTTTGTGGTTAACATACCAAATTTGGCACAGATGTAGATGTACGGTGCCTTCGAAAAGTATTCAGGCCCCTTGACTTTTTTTCCACTTTTTGTAATGTTACAGCCTCACTCTAAAACATGATATATATATATATAAAAAATCCTCAGCACTCTACACACAATACCCCATAATGACAAAGCGAAAACAGGTTTTTAGAAATTTCTGCAAATGTTCTGCTGTTCTGCAAATTATTCTGCTGTCCGCATAGGAGAACCCTTTTTGGTTCCATGTAGAACCCTTTACCCCCGACATAGGACCCAAAAGGGTTCTACCTGGAACCAAAAAGGGTTCTTCAAAGGGTTCTCCTATGGGGACAGCCGAATAACCTTTTTAGGTTCTAGATGGCACCTTTTTTCCCCCGAATAGGGTAGTGATGGCACCAGTTTCCATATCGCCTATAACTCAATCGCCAATTTCTCAGCCTCTGAGTATCACAGAAACACAAGACTCTGAATGAATAACAGAAACATGTTAATGACAAGATCCTATGACTGAAATGGATCAAAACATGGAAAAGCATGCAAACATTTATATTTTAAACATAAGATTTGACTATAAATGTGTTAACATTCTTAATATTTGTATTGTGTTGTGTTACAAAAGGTTAATGAAAGAAAGTATTACTGCTTGACACTGCCTCTGCAATCATTACCAGTTTGGGTACAGTACATGGACTTCTTGAGGAAATTGAAATCGAAGGTTACTGCAGTGCAAAGACGCCCTCAGTTTCCTCAGCTAGTCAGCAGTTCAAGGAAACGCGCACTTTTGTTCCAGGTTGTAATTCGAGTGTTCTTCTGTAGGCTAACAATACGGTTTCAGTATGGACTTTTTCGCAAGATCTTAAAGGGTCAATAATAGTTCAATCAATCATGATACTGAGGACTGTAAGTGGCGTTCTTACAGTAAGGATTTTTCTAGCCATCATGGTGCAGCCTGTTGAGAACATGGTAAGTGTCCTTCAGACGTGAATGTTGTGTGACGCGACCATGACAACGAGAAACAGGTCCGTGTAACTGGTGCAGCCTGACCAATGTTTAGCTGAATGGGATACTCTGCAGTGTTGTATGATCATCAGATGAGATCACCAGTCTGATTTTAAATAGCGAATCATTAATAATTGATTGTTAACTCTTATCTAGGTCTATGAATTGTGTTTGTGCGAGAGAATGTTGTGTTGTCTTGGATTTTTCAACTTAATTTGTCAAGGTATTGTGACATAGAATATATGTTTAAAATACATAGGATTTGGAAAAAAAGTCAACATAAACTGTTGTTTTGAGAGTGAAATTGAAGGATTACGTTATCATTTTGACCAATTTTCAACATCGAGAAACCATATAAAATATGTTGAATTTGTACCTTTGAAACCAAGTCAGATCTTCAACATTATATAGACTATCAGAAAAAAACTAAAGTCTTAGGCAGCTACTACTGGAGAGTTGTCTAACAGGTATTCATTTGATCTCCCATCCATGGTTTTAACCAAGCCCAGCACTGCTTAGCTTTGTTGCTTGTCGCTGACTACTACGTGTACCAATGTCATATCATGAGAATAAGTATTGAGAGATCTGCTGAAATGGATAACGAAATATATTCACTGTTGCTATCAAAGTAATTCCCGAAAGGTTGGTTTAACCGAGCAAATTAAATGTAACCATACTTTATGTCATATCATCAATGATACTCTTTAGGCCTATATAGCATTTGCAAAGTCATCTACATTGTTCTTGTCTATGAATGTTCTGTATTATGTCATGTCTCATGTTTTATGTGGACACCAGGAAGATTAGCTTCCTTTGGCAACTGCTAATGTGGATCCTAATAAAATACCCCAAAATACCCCAAAAACAGCAATTGTTTCAATTCAACCCAAGGTTCAACTAAAAATAGACAATACATATCGATTAAATCGGATTAAATCAGATCAAATCAAACTTTAAATGCACTTTAAATCAAGTTTGATCTTGGTTGAGATGAAGACGTGAATCTCCTTCAAATGTTGATATTTGGTTGTGTTGAGAACCAAACACAATGAGCAATACAGTAAATATCCTATTAACTTGAAACAGATATAGGATCTTAATTTTATCACTATTTTCAAATCAAATTTTATTAGTCACATGCGCCGAATACAACAGTGAAATGCTTACTTACGAGCCCCTAACAAACAGTGCAGTTTTTTTTGGGGGGGGGGGGGCTGAGCACGCACCCCTGAGGGGCCCCTGTGTTGAGAATCAGCGTTGCGGATGTGTTGTTACCTACCCTTACCACCTGGGGGTGGCCCGTCAGGAAGTCCAGGATCCAGTTGCAGAGGGAGGTGTTTAGTCCCAGAGTTCTTAGCTCATTGATGAGCTTTGAGGGCACTATGGTGTTGAACGCTGAGCTGTAGTCAATGAATAGCATTCTCACATGGGTGTTCCTTTTGTGCAGGTGGGAAAGGGCAGTGTGGAGTGCAATAGATATGGTATCATCTGTGGATCTGTTGGGGCGGTATGCAAATTGGAGTGGGTCTAGTGTTTCTGGGATGATGGTGTTGATGTGAGCCATGATCAGCCTTTCAAAGCACTTCATGGCTACAGACGTGAGTACTACGGGTCGGTAGTCATTTAGGCTGAGAATTGTCCTGCACAGCAGGAAATGCAAACTTCTAATGTATTTGATCTTTAAAAAGGCTGTAATTTACACTTTAAAAAATCAGACTTTCCCTCACAAAAATGTAATATTTATATATATTTATTTATAATTATAATCCACATAGTAATTCACATTTCCTCTTGCTGCAGGATCCCGCTGTAGCAAACAAGCTCAAAATAAGATCCTACGCCTGTATGTTGGATTCACATCTCTAACTAAATAGAATATGTGAATAGAATTAAGCCAGTGGCTCAGATGAAACTATCCAAGCATTAGATATCCTATAAAATTACTTTTGCAATACACGAAATAGCTTAAAGTTAAGGCAATTTTACAAACTAGGTCTAACAGTTTTTATTCCATCTTAGAATGTGTAACACATCCTTTGCCACATTTGGAGGTTAGCCCACCGTATTCTAACTATAAATGTCCTCTTATGTCATCATAGGAAGTGTGTATGTTCAAGATAGCAGGGCAAGGGTAACAGGTCTGGCGAGTTGCTATAATAAATCTGTGCACAATCTCGAACAGCAGTGATCATTTGTACATTTAGTGTAGCCTAATCTCAACTGCAATCCAGGTCATTTGGTTGTGCTATTAGATCAAGCACAGTGATAATAACACATTAAATGATTGTATAATTACAAAATATCGGACATTTTATTCCCATTTGAACTTTGTTGTGCTTTTAAATGGTGGCCAGCGGGTTGTTTCTTAGTAGTAGGGCACCAGGACAGGGGGTTGAATGAAGTATGTCAACCTGTCACAAGAGGAATCAGGATGCTTCTGAAAGTATACATAAGACAATGGCATGCTATGTAAAGCATGGCAAAGGGGCTATGCACCAAATTTGGCATAGCACCAGATGTAATGATCTTCTATGGCCTATCAATACCACACATACTAGCCTTATGACTTATAAATGATTTGTATAGTATTTTTTGTAGCACCTTCACTTCCTCCAACATTTGAAAGATATCTGTATTGGTTTCGGGATGACATGATTTCAAATTGGATAACCTATGGTCTGTTTAGTATGCTTGTAGCGTTGATATTTTGTTTTTTCAGCAATGGATTAATTGTTTGTTTGGAAAAAATATATTGCACAGAGCACCTAGGTGAAAATCATTTAATTCACTATTAATTTCACCATCAAAAGAAACTGACGTTTTTGTAAAGCTCAATATTTCATTTTCACTCTTAACTCGAGTGTTCCACAAAACCAAACATCAAATCAGGAAAACGCCTGATTCAGTTTTCTGATTTGATATGTTTGTTTTGGATGGCTGCTATAAAGGAAATGCCTGTCAGAAGAGGCATTCTGTCCCATTGTACAAAAGGCTACAAGAGAGGACGATGGTGAGAGGCCTTGGCAGCGGCTTATCTTTGTTATTCAGACATCATAGCCAGTCCTTGACAACTTATTGGAAATCTCTCCGATCTCCTCACCCACTTCCTGTCAAACACGAGACAGACAGATCGTAAAAAAAAAAAAAATGTTTTACCGTCTGTACATTGTGTCTTGTGTCTACTGGCAAACAATTACTATACCACAAATGTGTCAGTGTATATTCCCCAGCCCCCGACAGATATAATAGAAAATGTCTTCTTTTTTTGCTGACACAATACCCAACCCTCAGGTTCTACACTCTTAGAAAAAAAGGTGCTCTCTAGAACCTAAAACAGTTATTCGGCTGCCCCCATAGGAGAACCCTTTGAAGTACCCTTCTTGGTTTCAGGTAGAACCCTTTTGGGTTCCATGTTAAAACCTTTACACAGAGGGATCTACATGGAACCTAAAATAGCTCTATCTGGAACCAAAAACGGTTCTCCTATGGGGATAGCTCGAAGAACCCTTTTGGAACCCTTTTTTCTAAGAGTGTACTAGATGTTTAAATAGAAGGCTCTTGGTGGGGCATGTTACTCATCATTCCTCCTCCTGATCAGATGCACTTCATGGTCCCCTTGTCCCTACAGGTGTACACTCTGCCATACACACCAGACTCAGACGGATCCTGCCGCAACAAAACAGCTGAATACTATAACCCAGATGTAAACCTGTGCTGCAGCAAGTGCACTTCTGGTAAGGTGTGGTCCTGAATACTAATGAAACTGAGAGGAGAGGACATCCTTAGAATCTTAGCACTAGATATGATCACTTCAAACATTACAATACTTTTACAGTACTCGGTAGGTTCTGTAAAATGTACGTGTACTGAGGTGATTACTGTAAATTATACATTTCTATCATTACAGGGACACGCCGGAAAGTTGTATGCAGCTCTACCTCAGACACGGCGTGTGAACCATGTCCTAGTGGCCAGTACAGCGGGACCTTTAATTACTTCCCAAAATGCTTCAGATGTCCCAAGTGTTCAGCAGGTGTGTGGGTTATATTATTCCAGTGACTCGGCTACATTGATACGTGTGTCGTCTTTAACAAGCATTTTATTCCTTTATGCATGAAGACAAAGGCCTGAAGTATGTCCAGAAGTGCTCCAGCACCACCAAGACCCAGTGTGCGTGCCAGACTGGGATGTACTGCGTACTGGACCAACACCCGGACTGTAAGGAGTGTGCCAGTTATACATACTGCAAGCCTGGTCATGGGGTCTCTGTAGAAGGTACCACAGCTGGACAGGAGGCTGGTAGGACACCATTTCTAACTGATTCTACATGTTTCTGTCCTCGTCAAATATTATATTGGAAGTTTGAATGCAACTGTTCACTGTAAGAGTATGAGTAAACGTGTTTGTGTGTTGTGGTGTATGTTTCAGGGACAGCAGAGTCGGATGTGGAATGTGCATCATGCCCCAATGGAACCTTCTCTGACCAGCACTCCTACACCCAGATCTGTCAGCACCACACAGAGTGAGTGACTCACGCATTCATGCATAACACGAACGCATGCAAGCACGCACACACACACAGACACGCACACACACAGCAATTATTTGGACTGTCAGTATTGGTGTTAACAAGGGGACTGTGACACTGTCTCCTCAGTTGTGTGTCTCAGGGGAGGGACGTACTGACTTACGGTACAGCCACCACCGATGCGGTGTGTGGACCGAAGGTAAATGGGCGACTGGTCTCCATCCTCCAAACCACCACACCTCCAAGCCCACTGACCACAATGCCACCCTCTGGTAAAGTGCATACCACATCAAGTCTACAGAGCATGGAAATGTCTACAGTACCAACCACCCTGGGCTCAAAGCTGACATCTAGTCCCTCTGATCCACGGGTCATCGCTCCAATGGAAGACAAATCACCAGGCGTCGACCTTTGGATAGGTAAATACAGGCAGCTATATAGTCCACGTGTCAGAGACCACTCTAGTGGTTTGAAAATTTCTCCACCGCCGTCTCTCGTATACTTACACCGCTTTGTTGTACCCCCGCTCTTGTATCTTTCAGTTGCAGGTGCTATCGGAGGTGTTATGTTCCTGCTGCTGATCATAGGCACTATCATTTACAAGAAAGGTAAAGCTTTAGAGTTAAACACTTGATTGTAATAGCCCTTTAATTGATTGCAAACATGGCTATGAAAATGACAACATTTTACTGTAAGTTTACTGTGTTCTCTTACAGCCTTCACTAAGTTCATACGTGTATCTTCTACAGAAGATATAAATGGAAATTCTGAGAAGGAGGCCATTAAAGTGAGTTTTTTTGTCCATTTAACCGTAGTAAAGCATGTTGGAGGCAAGAACATTTCAACAGCTTCAACATTTTCTCTCTCTCTCTCTATATATATATATATAGTGTCTGCTGGGGAAAGGAGACTGCAGTAATGTCGGTCAGGCAGAGACCAAGCAGGATGCTATTAAGACCTGGTCAGGCTCTGGGTGCTCCAACAGCCTGGAGGGCCTGTCAATATGCCCCGTCCAGTCCACCCTTCCACAGCCCAGCATCCTGGCCAGCACCCCCCAGCCCGGCCCCCAATTCACCAGCCCTCTGGCATCTGTCCCCCTAGTTAATGTCAACATCACTGTTACCTACCCTGTGAACATAGGAAATGAGTTAAGCTCCAGACCTACCAGCACCCAGATAGACTCACCACAAGCCGACCCCGAGACCCCTTTATCAAGGGAGGAGGAGGTGTATGTGAACATGCCGCAGCGAGAGAGTTGCAAAGAGGCACTTACGGCAGTACAGGAGTTTGGAAATTATGTATGAGGACTGGAGGCATATGGGGGAGGATCAGGCAATAGATTGTGTTTTAGTGATGTGTTTTTCACTGTGACTGTTGTCTCTGTTATATGGTTTCTACTTGAAGTACTGGTGGTGACTGTGTTGGTAGAGAGGGACAGAATGACTGTTCATGTGCCTCAGGTAGGATTTCCCAAACTTTGCACAATTTGCATAAGTTATACCCAGGGAGGGTACCCGAGTTTGGGAAACCCTGGTATATACCCTGATATAATGTGCTGTCTGTGCTGGAAAGTCTTGAACACCTGATTTAGATTGTCATTAACTGCTTGAAGAATTATTGATAAGTGAATGATGTATGCAATTACTGTGAATGTTGTTGTAAGTATACTGTAGATGTGACACGGCTCAAGGTATCCCGAAATCTTTTATCATAAGTAGGCAATAACCTTTCCTACACATGCCATACTTTTGGGGGAATTCATAATGGCCTGTGCCATATGAGAAGATTTCATTTGTATTCTTATGAGGGAAGAGCGTGCCTATACTTTCCAGAGTAAGGGTTCTTTGTCTCTTTTTTTAATCAAACTGAAATGGTAGACTAAATGAAACTGCTTTGTTTGTTGTTGTTTTTTGACCTACACCTGTTGAACCGTGTGCAGATCATGAGTAATACATTCTCAACATCAGCTCAATAAGAAGTTAAGAATGATGGATGAGACATTTTTGTATGAAGGGTATTGTTTTTCTCTAATACTATCACCACCTACTGGTGGAACAAATATATTTATATATATAGTTTTTTTTTTTTACAGTTTATGCACATAATATGATTTAGTATTATCCAGCAACTATATTTGGATTATTAGAGTGGCCTACAGTAAAAAAATAAATAAAATAAAAAGTAATAAAAAGGTTGAAAAAGTTGATTGATGCTCCAATAGGTACACACAGCAAAGTGATGTTTTCAACAAAGTACGGAAGCAAACTTTCCCCATTGAAAGCAATGTGGCCAAGCCTGATTTCAAGCATTAAGGACACATTTTTTTTGGTGTGTGTGTGTGTGTGTGGGGGGGGGGGGGGGGGGGGGGGAGTATTATAACTGGATTATAGCTCCTGTCCAAATGCCGTGAATTATATATTATATATACTGTGCATGTCACAGTCCCCAGTCAACTCCATTACACTCAAGATTTACTTAAACCAGTGAATGCTAGCGATGGCTAGCTATGCTAGCTATTCTACCAGTCTGTCTTAATGAGTGTTAGCATGCTAATAGCTCACCATGTACACAGAAATGTATTTTTTTTAAGGGGTATGCAGTAGGTTGATAACTATGTCACCAAAGTATGTTGTATCATCAGACATGTCAAATAACATTCCCAGCTAATGAGAAAACAGTCATGGTATTTCATTTAAGAGAATGAACAAGATTTAACAAGGCAACCTTGGGGCTAATTTGAATGGGCAACAACAGCAGATTGAGTGATTTTTACATCTGTACCTCAGTACGACCCACGTGACCGCAGTCAACATCCCTCCGTGAGGGGACTGTCCCTTAGATCCCCTTCCCTTCCTTATTGTATTATATGCTTTGTTAATAAAACATTTAAAAAGCAGTTTAATATTTATTTCGAAATCCCGTTCCCCCATTCATGTTCTACCAGCAGTATAAACTTTGATCGTTTCAGGTTAGAAATAGTCAAAATCAAAGCCAAGTACCGCACTGAAATAAGATCACACATCTTTCTATGTGATCACATAGCTAGCAACATAGCCCGCACGAGAAACATTTGAAACATTTTTTTGACATATCAATCTAATATCCAGGTAACTGCCCAAATAAAGGAAACACTTGAGTAAATAAGGGATACAAAGTATATTGAAAGCAGGTGCTTCCACACAGGTGTGGTTCCCGACTTAATTAACCAATTAAAACATCCCATCATGTATAAAAATGCCCAGGTGACCATTATTTTGGCTACCATGGCTAGAGGTAAAGATCTCAGTGACTGAAAGAGGGCTCTCAAAGGAGCATAGGGGCTTTAAAGGCTGTGTGTGTGTGTGTGTGTGTGTGTGTGTGTGTGTGTGTGTGTGTGTGTGTGTGTGTGTGTGTGTGTGTGTGTGTGTGTGTGTGTTTCTCAGTCACCGAATCTCAACCAAATTGAACACTTGAGGGAGATTCTGGAGTCGTTATGTGTCTCCTCCGTAGGGAGAACGGGCAAAGGGAGGAGACGACAGGACTTAGAAACCCGATCCACAACGACCAGGATCGTGGTGCAGCCCTGGGACGGAGGAAGATCGGTCAGGAAGTCCACCGACAGGTGTGACCAAGGCCGCTGTGGAACAGGGAGGGGTTGTAACTTCCTTTTGGGCAGGTGCCTAGGAGCCTTGCACTGAGCGCACACCGAACACGAGGAGACATAAACTCTCACGTCCTTAGCTGAAGTGGACCACTAGTACTTCCCACTAAGGCTTCGCACCGTCCAATTGATACCTGGATGACCAGAGGAGGGTAACGTGTGAGCCCACCGAATCAACCTGTCTCGAACACCAAGCGGGACGTACTTCCGTCCAGCCGGACACTGAGGTGGAGTAGGCTCTCTCCGAGATGCCCGCTCGATGTCCTCGTCCACTTCCCACACCCCCGGAGCCACCAGACAAGAAGCCGGAAGTATGGGGGTGGGATCAATGGACCGCTCCTCTGTATCATACAGACGGGACAGTGCGTCTGCCTTAGCGTTCTGGGAACCTGGTCTATACGATATTGTAAATAGCCCACCTTACCTGGCAAGGGTTCAGTCTCCTCGCCTCCCGGATGTACTCCAGATTACAGCAGTCAGTCCAGATGAGGAAAGGGTGTTGAGCCCCCTCAAGCCAATGTCTCCACACCTTTAGAGCTTTTACAACAGCCAGCAACTCCCGGTCCCCCAAGTCATAGTTTCGCTCCGCCGGGCTGAGCTTCCTCGAAAAGAAAGCCCAGGGGCAGAGCTTCAGTGGCGCACCCGAGCGCTGTAAGAGCACGGCTCCAATCCCAGCCTCGGATGCGTCCACCTCCACCATGAATGCCAAAGAGGGATCCGGATGAGCCAACACGGAAGCCTCGGTAAACAGAGTCCTCAAGTGACAAAACGCTCTGTCCGCCTCAGCCGACCACCGCAGACGCACCGGTCCCCCCTTCAGCAGTGAGGTAATGGGAGCAACCACCTGCCCAAAACCCCGGATAAACCTCCGGTAGTAATTGTCAAACCTTAAAAACCGCTGCACCTCCTTTACCATGACAGTCGTGAAGCGGGCACAACAAAACCTATTCCCCCTCAGAAGACTGAAAAGATTTGGCATGGGTCCTCAGATCCTCAAAAGGTTCTACAGCTGCACCATCGAGAGCATCGATGGTGGTTGCATCACTGCCTGGTATGGCAACTGCTTGTTCTCTGACCGCAAGGCACTACAGAGGGTAGTGCAAACGGCCCAGTACATCACTGGGGTCAAGCTTCCTGCCATCCAGGACCTCTATACCAGGCGGTGTCAGAGGAAGGCCCTGAAAATTGTGAAAGACTCCAGCCACCCTTGTCATAGACTGTTCTCTCTGCTACCACACAGCAAGCAGTACCTGAGCGCCAAGTCTAGGTCCAAGAGGCTTCTAAACAGCTTCTATCCCCCAAACCATAAGACTACTGAACATCTCATCAAATGGCTACCCAGACTATTCACATTGCCCCATCTCCCTCTCTCTACACCACTGCCACTCTCTGTTGTCATCTAGGTATAGTCACTTTAATTAACTCTACCTATATGTACATACTACCTCAACTAACTGGTGCCCAGCACTTTGACACTGTACCGGCAGCCCTCTGTATATATTGTTATTTTTTACTGCTCCTCTTTAATTACTTGTTGCTTTTATCTCTTATTCTTATCCATTTTTTTTAAAACTGCGCTGTCGGCTAGATAAGCATTTCACTGTAAAGTCTACACCTGTTGCATGTGACTAATGACATTTGATTTGATTTGAAGACAACGACAAAAACTATTTTCCTGACTTGCTTTTCAAAGATGTCTAGAAATGTACACGTTTTGTGCTCTTGCAGGAAGCACTCACTCCCCTGTTGCTGACTGCAAATTCTCTATAACTGAGCTAATGACTCACTAACTAGCAACGGATATTAACCAAATGTGCACACGTGGCTACATGCAGCTCTTGCTTTGATCTCAAAACAAGCGCATCTACCCACGACCACAGCTATAAACAGTCCAAGTTCAAAGTAAATGCATAGATCCATATATGGCAATGGTTTATTTGCATATAGGCCTACTGCACCGCTGATTGGTTATGTGGCAACGGTCTGTGTAGAGTACAGGCTGAGTCTTGTGCAATAGAATCGAGCTCAGATGCGTTCTGCCTACAACAACATCGCTTGCATAGTTCGTTTTGTTTCGGTATGTGGCATTGAAAGTGGCTAATATTGCGTTGATCAGTGGCAACCCCTCATTCAGGGCAGGTGGGGCAGAGCTTTTCTGAATAAGGCAGCTCCAAAATGCAGGTGTTTCAGCCAAGCTCAGTGCTTTCTGTGGTGTTGGGGCAGCCTGCGGAAAATACGGAGGGTAATGTTGGTAATGTTCTCTAGTTGCGCCGTGATTGGCTCAGTGTTCTGTCGCTCATCTACAAAATCTACGGGGAGAGCTCGAAAATTCAAGCCCCTTGGGTGCTGCCATTGAGTTACATTAGAAGGCTCAAGGTCACAGATAATATTACGCCAAATCACGTTATATCTACCGTAGCTTGGACTGATCAAGTCTACATCATACTTTCAAAATCTTACCTATCAAGCTAGACAAATCAAAATCAAATCAAATGTATTTATATAGCCCTTCGTACATCAGCTGATATCTCAAAGTGCTGTACAGAAACCCAGCCTAAAACCCCAAACAGCAAGCAATGCAGGTGTAGAAGCACGGTGGCTAGGAAAAACTCCCTAGAAAGGCCAAAACCTAGGAAGAAACCTAGAGAGGAACCAGGCTATGTGGGGTGGCCAGTCCTCTTCTGGCTGTGCCGGGTGGAGATTATAACAGAACATGGCCAAGATGTTCAAATGTTCATAAATGACCAGCATGGTCCAATAATAATAAGGCAGAACAGTTGAAACTGGAGCAGCAGCACAGCCAGGTGGACTGGGGACAGCAAGGAGTCATCATGTCAGGTAGTCCTGAGGCATGGTCCTAGGGCTCAGGTCCTCCGAGAGAGAGAAAGAAAGAGAGAAAGAGAGAGTTAGAGAGAGCACACTTAAATTCACACAGGACACCGAACAGGACAGGAGAAGTACTCCAGATCTAACAAACTGACCCTAGCCCCCCGACACATAAATTACTGCAGCATAAATACTGGAGGCTGAGACAGGAGGGGTCAGGAGACACTGTGGCCCCATCCGAGGATACCCCCGGACAAGGCCAAACAGGATATAACCCCACCCACTTTGCCAAAGCACAGCCCCCACACCACTAGAGGGATATATTCAACCACCAACTTACCATCCTGAGACAAGGCCGAGTATAGCCCACAAAGATCTCCTCCATGGCACAACCCAAGGGGAGGGGGGGCAACCCAGACAGGAAGATCACATCAGTGACTCAACCCACACAAGTGACGCACCCCTCCCAGGGACGGTATGAAAGAGCCCCACTAAGCCAGTGACTCAGCCCCTGTAATAGGGTTAGAGGCAGAGAATCCCAGTGGAAAGAGGGGAACCGGCCAGGCAGAGACAGCAAGGGCGGTTCGCTGCTCCAGAGCCTTTCCGTTCACCTTCCCACTTCTGGGCCAGACTACACTCAATCATATGACCCACTGAAGAGATGAGTCTTCAGTAAAGACTTAACGGTTGAGACCGAGTTTGCGTCTCTTACATGGGTAGGCAGACCATTCCATAAAAATGGAGCTCTATATGAGAAAGCCCTGCCTCCAGCTGTTTGCTTAGAAATTCTAGGGACAATAAGGAGGCCTGCGTCTTGTGACCGTAGCGTACATGTAGGTATGTACGGCAGGACCAAATCAGAGAGATAGGTAGGAGCAAGCCCATGTAATGCTTTGTAGGTTAGCAGTAAAACCTTGAAATCAGCCCTTGCCTTGACAGGAAGCCAGTGTAGGGAGGCTAGCACTGGAGTAATATGATCAAAGTTTTTGGTTCTAGTCAGGATTCTAGCAGGCGTATTTAGCACTAACTGAAGTTTATTTATCCGGGTAGCCGGAAAGTAGAGCATTGCAGTAGTTTAAGAACAAATTCTTATTTACAAAGACGGCCTAACCCGGACATCACTAGGCCAAATGTGCTCCCAATCACAGCTGGTTGTGATTCAACCTGGAATCGAAGCAGGGTCTGTAGTGACGCCTCTAATACAGAGTGGCGCAGCCTTAGACCGCTGCACCACTCTGGAGCCCATTTAAGTGGGTGTGTGGTCCAAGTCTGGGTTTGGGTCTATTTTTCAAGCTTAAAAGGATAAATATTCAACACCATGGGCCTGAAAAGTTTTAATACATTGACCATACTGTCAATCCGCGTTCATAACAACTGGAAACTCGAAACGGGGAAATGTCAGACTTCATTGAGTTGAAGACAACTGGGAGCCCAGGCCTCTTTCTAGAGCTCAAACCTGAAGAACACTGATGTCATGATTCAACCTTGTTTTTTTCAGAGTTCCCAGTTGTTTTTAAAGCACCATAAATCCAAAGAATGCCAGACTTTGATGATAAAGTTTGATGACAAAATTTGCCCACAAGAAGGATCGCCACACTACCTTCCTGTTCAAATTTGATTTGATTGGATTGGATTTGAAGTGAGTCCAAAAATGTATTGTATGCTGCTGCATAAATGATGTAATATGCCAGGGAGATATGTATACCGTAGCTAAGAAGGTAATACTAAGTGTATGTTGTGTAGTAAGCTGTTAGTAGCTCATGTGCCTCACCCTAATAATTTGGTCCCTTTCCCCCTCATAACATAGCCTACTGTTCTGACTTAGTGGTGCACATGTAGCCTATAGCCTGTTTTAGATAAATGTAATCATTGAATATTGTGAGAGCTTTCATTGTCTGCTTATAGTATGCCCCCTTAATTTATCTTACAGTTGTGACTCAGTATACAGGTAGAATACTGTAAGAATGGCCCATGTTTGGAATTCTGTCACTGTACATTTCAAAAGTGCTGATCAAATAGTTATATTGACTATGTCCTTCCTAACTTGCTCATTAATGTCTTAATCAAAGTGATCTGCTTGTTGTCCTTTTATGCCAGAGTTTGTACATCTCAATTGTCAATAAAGAACACATTTGTTTTTAGAAAGTCAGCCATATCAGCTATGTTTTTTAAAAGGCAGTAAATGAGGCTGAATGAACTGTTTTGCTGCCAGACAAGGCTCCGCTGATAGCCAGGTGTATTGGTGGTAAGGATTCACTCCATGGTGCTGAAAGGAAAGCTCTGCTGTTGGGACAGCTTTATGTAGGCCCTAACAGTTTTTGGACACCGTTTGTCACCGTTATAGTGCAATTCATGTATTGTTTAGTGTTGTTTAGTGGCTTTGCTTGCATTTTTTTTTGAGTTTGCCCTACCAAGATTTACATGCTAAAATCGCCATTGCATGCTTCTCTCCCTGGGCTGATAATTCTTCTGTGCTCTGTGCAGCAGTCCCGGTGAGCTGAGCAGCAGGACTACTGCGCGCCAGTGCACATGCACAGCTTAGAAGTAACATTGCTTATGTGTCAATGTCAGTTGGCTTTTCATAGCCATGCATGTATAGGTCGAAACATCAGGTCTGCGGGAAAGAAAGAAAGAAAGACTCCAAACAATGCAGGCAGAGCAGAACTAGGACTATACCAAAATCCAGAAAAGAGATGTTCAATTCTACAACCACCTAAAAGGATGTGTTGCCCACACACTCCACCACAAAGCCCTCACCTACAGAGAGATGAACCTAGAGAAGAGTCCCCTCAGCCAGCTGGTTCTGCGTCTCCGTTCACAAACACAGAGCCCATAGATCCCCAGAACAGAAACACATTTAGACCCAACCAAATTATGAGAAAGCAAAACTATTTGACACATTGGAAAGAATCAACCAAAAAATGGAGCAAATTGGAATGCCATCTGGCCCTAAACAAAGAGAGTACACAGTGGCAGAATACCTGAGCACTGTGACTGACCCCAAATTAAGAAAATCCTTGACTATGTACAGACTCGGTGAGCATAGGCTTGCTATTGAGAGAGGCCGCCATAGGCTGAAGCATGAAAGAGAAAATAAATAAACATAAATAAAATGAGGTTGTATTTCCAATGTTGTTTGTGCTTCACTGGTTAACCTTTTCTCATGGCAACAGGCCACAAATCTTGCTGCTGTGATGGCACACTGTAGTATTTCACCTAATAGATATGGGAATTATATCAATGTTTGATTTTGTTTTCAAATTCTTTGGGGGTCTGTATGATCTGTGGGAAATATAGGTCTCTAATGTGGTCATATATTTGGCAGGAGGTTATGAGGAGGCTGGTGGGAGGAGATATAGGAGAACGGGCTCGTTGTAATTGATGGAATGGAATCAATGGAATGGTATCGAACACATGTTTGACTCTGTTCCATTATTGATATTACAGGCATTACAACGAGCCCATCCTACAATAGCTCCTCCCACCAGCTGCCTTTGATACATTTATATTCTAGACTCTGACATTGCTCGTTGTGATCTTTGTTAATTTCTTTCTTTTTACTTTTTGGATAATGTGTGTATTGTTTTGTATTACTGGACTGTTGGAGCTAGAAACACAAGCATTTTGCTGCACTTGCGTTAACATCTGCAATCTATGTACATAATCACTTATGATTTATAACACACATTTAACAACAATAAATAACGTGTATGTGAATAAGCAACCACAGATTGAACAAAAACTTTTGATGTGGCAGTGTGACACCCATAGTTCGCACAGGTGGAGGAGTTCATTTGTTTTTCTGGACAGGGGAACCCAAAGAGGGTCGGTTTGTTAAATTAATGTTTTTATTTATTTACCCCTTTTTCTCTCCAATTTCATGACATCCAATTGGTAGTTACAGTCTTGTCTCATTGCTGCAACTATTGTACAGACTCGGGAGAGGCAAAGGACAAGAGCCATGCAACCTCCTAAACACAACCCAACCAAGCGCTCTGCTTCTTGACACAATGCCCACTTAACCTGGAAGCCAGCTGCACCAATGTGTCGGAGGAAACACTGTGCACCTGGCGACAGTGTCAGCATGCACAGGAGTCGCTAGTGCTCGATGGGACAAGGACATCCCTGCCAGCCAAACCCTCCCCTAGGCCAATTGTGTGCAGCCCCATGGGTCTCCCAGTCGCAGCTGGCTGTGACAGAGCCTGGACTCAAACCCAGAATCTCTAGTGGAACAGCTAACACTGCCCTGGACTCAAACCCAGAATCTCTAGTGGAGCAGCTAACACTGCAATGCAGTGCCTTAGACCACTGCGCCACTCGGGAGGCCCGTTAAGTTAATGTTGAAGTGAACCTAGTGAGAAGCCGGTGTTTTGCAGCAGCCATATGGCTCTGAAGAGGAATCATGGAACAAGAACAGGAATATTGGGACAGGGACACAGAAACATGGATTCCTGTGGAGGAATGGAGGTGGAAATAGAGGAAGAGGAGGTTGGATTTGAATCTGAGGAAGATAGTGATAAAAATTTAGATGGGGTGTCGAAGAAGACTGGTGTCAAGCGCCAACAGAGTGAGCCATGATCCAGACTGAGTTCTGGAGGAGAAATGGAAGTGAATGAGTGCAAATTAATAAGTGAGGTGTAAGGTGTGGTGAAGAGATTGGAACCAACGCTTTGCATCGTTGGACATGATAAAAAATTGTCTTGGAGAAACTGGACCTTTGCCTTTTGGTGGATACATTTGTGGTTTCAGGGTAGGTGGAAAAGGAGTTGAGTACTGTTGAATCAGTGAAGGTAATCTGTAGTGGACTTGTGATATTTGTTTGTGTTTCTTCTGACCAGAGGGAGCAGGTGCTCCATGTCATGCAATTTGGGTCAAGATCTGTTTCGTGCTTTGCACTTAGGAACAAGGCACCATTGAAAGGAGTGATTTCTGGGGTAGCGTTAAGTGAGGTGGGGCAATTGAAGTTGAAGATTCCTGGTGTTTGTGATGCCTGCCATTTGGTGCTGTCACTGTCCGTCCTTTTGAGATTTGAGTCAGAGTCTCTACCCGACAAAGTCATTTTAGGATATAACTGTTATCCTGTTAGAGTTTTTGTGCCAAATCCACTGCGCTGTTTCAGGTGCAACGCTTATGGTCATGTTGCAGCAGTGTGTAGGAGGGAGATTCCAAGATGTGGGAAGAGTGCAGGAGTTTATGGGACAGAGGACTGTGTCATTTCGGTGGATAAAGTTGTGTGTGTCAACTGTAGGGTGCCCTTGCTGCTGGGGATCAGACGTGTCTGGTGCGAGAGACGCAGGTTGAAGTGACCAGAGTCAGAGTAGTGCAGAAGGTATCGTATGCTGAGGCAGTGAAGAAAGTAGAGGAGGATAGGTCAAGAGTGAGGCATCCTGAGATGATCCCAGTGAGTAGGAGATTTGTGTCAGCACAGAGGGATAGGCCATAGAGTGTTTTGAACTTCAGTAAGGTCATAGCAATATCAACTACACCGAAGAAAAGGAAACATAAATCACAGAAAATAGATGTTATGGTGGCACCAGAAGAAAAGTATTCGGGTATACAAGATTTGACTTCAGAAGAGTTACAGGGTGTGTTTAGTGGGGGTGTTCCATCATCCCAGGCCGTTGGCATGGTGAAGGAGCAAATAGGGTCAAAGTGGTGGAATGGGGTAGTGGGTTTTTTAAGTGAGTGTAGGTGGCAGCTGCAGAGAAGTAACTGGGTAGTAGTAGTTATAAAATGTTTGAGATTTAAAAAAAAAACAATTGTGTTATATAGGTTTAGGTTTGGTTGGTGGTGGAATTGTTATTTATTTATTTAAAATAAAAACACAATTGTAACTTGGTTGAACATGCACTATCGCACAGTAGGTGGCGGCATGCACAAACAAAATATGCGAAGGCCATGATAACAAAGAAGAAGAACAGTTGGTTTGTGCGATTGCTGTCAAAGATGTTTTCTAATTAATCCAAGATAGTCCACAGCCTGTCGTTTCCAATGGGAACAAATGAATCATAGTGGGCAGAACAAGCAAGGAATTGGGCAGCGCTAAACACGAGTTAGTGAGATCCTATTGGCGTGTTCTAGCATTTATTATCATATTTCCGTTAGGGAACGCCTACTCTGTAAAGTGCGCAAGTGCATTAACTCAATTCGCCCTTCTAAACAACGCAGTTTTTTAAAACGTAGGCAAAGGTTCGTTCTACAATACGCAGTCCACTCTGTTTGTTATAGATTCTAGGTTTGGAAACAGAAAACTGTATGGAGTTCAAATGTTTATTCGATGAGAAAATGTGCAGAATGTAAGCCAAACTCCATCTAGTTCTATTTTCTCCCACTGCCGGTCAATGGGCTTCCTCTCATCACCATATTTGGTGTGATGGGAAACACCAACCAGATGAATCACATTTATACATCCGGTGAAATATCTGGCTCATTGTTCTATCTGTGTTGCTGTATTCCATTCCTTCCTGAAAGGGACCTGAGCAGAAATTCAGGAGTTGTGCTTGTCACTGTGACAACAGTGCCGTGAGTGAGGTTGTCTGAAATGATTTATTTGATGTGGAGCAGTCTTCTTCGATTGTTTTGTTAAAGGTCAGACAGGGTCGCGTTGAAAGCACCCTGATTTGAAGTAACCTTACCAAAGGAGACTTCCTAAGGTAAGTTTGTCAAATTATCTTCCCTATAGAGGAGGCAGATGTTAGCAATGTTTACAAATCCAACTGGCCAGCAAGGCAACTAACGTTAGCTATAACTAGCTCGCGAGGTAGCCAATTAACCTTAGATAGCAAACGCTAGCGAGCTGATGTTAGTTTGACAACTGAAAAATATGAACGGTGAGTTAGCTGACAAGCGAAGTAAAGTACAGAAATACCCAGGTAACAAACGTTAACTAAATAAGTTTGTATGGCAAATGGAGTTGCTGTCTCACTTTTTTCTAAACATGTCGATTCGTTAGCCGTAGCTGGCTAGCTTCGAAACATAGCTAGCTTGTTAGCTGATATGACCAGTGTCGAAGGGAGGACAGGTAACGTTAAAATCAATGTTAAAAATACTGCAGTTACTGTGAGCGACACTCCATCTTAGTAGCTAGAAGACAAGGAAAATGTAACCTGCTGTTAAAAAAACCCTCTATCATTTTGATTGAACACAGATGCCATAGCATTGACAGTGGTTCACATTTCCTAACAATTGGTCAAATCACAGCTAACTTCCAGCAACCAGCCTATTCTTGCTGGCTACTGTTTAGCAATATATGAAGGCAAAGATAGCTGGTTTACTGCACCTAGTGCTAGTCAGCAATGCCAGTGCCCTCGATCCCTTTATCAGATGTAGTTTTCATTTACATTTTTAAATGTTTTATTTCACCTTTATTTAACCAGGTAGGCAAGTTGAGAACAAGTTTTCATTTACAACTGCGACCTAGTTTTATGTAATAATTTTTTTGTATGCCCATAAATGTGAATTGCTGCTTGTTGGATAGGCTCTGATGGATATGGCTTCCACCCCCCCCCCCCCCCCCCCCCCCCACACACACACAAAATACAGGAAAATCAAGAGTGGCCAAGATTCTGAAGTGGGTGTCAAAGAACTGCCAGTCAAGAGTTGATCTCACAAGCCAGAACATTGTCTTAAAAAAAGTATAGCCAGTGTGCAGTTAAATGCAGCTCAACCTCTGTGTTTGCAAATGGCTTGCTGTCTGAAGGATGAGCTCCTGTGTTCCATCTGCCTGAGTATCTACCAGGACCCTGTCAGTTTTGGCTGTGAGCACTATTTCTGCCGAAAGTGCATCACTGAGCACTGGAGCAGACAGGAGCCCCACGGTGTACGAGACTGTCCTGAGTGCAGGAGGACCTTCGCAGACCCTCTTCTCTCCCCAAGCCTCAAGCTGTCCAACATCGTGGAGCGCTACTCAGCCTTCCCGCTGGACGCCATCCTCAACGCGCAGAGGAGCTCCTATCCCTGCAAGGACCACGAGAAGGTCAAGCTTTTCTGCCTCAGCGACAAGAGCCTGGTGTGTTTCTTCTGTGACGAGCCAGCCTTACACGAGCAGCATCAGGTCACCACTATTGACGAGGCCTACGAGGAGATACAGGTCAGTTTGACTGGTCAGCCCTTCTCTTCCTTCAGTACATACCCTGAGGTGTCCAGAATTATTAGTGGTAACAATGTTGGTCATAGTCAGGGCCCAGGGGATTAATTAGGGGGAAATGGAGTGGAACAGACAGAAATTGTAAATATTTTGTTGATGTACAAAAGTTTTCTGCCAAACGATGGAGGACAAACCATTGATTTTTAAAATAACACACCGTCTTTGCCCTCAGGCAGCGTAACAAAGAACGGTAGAATAAGGCCATATGAGATTTTCATTACAAATGTAGTCTGAAATTCCAAATAGCATCTCTGTATAGACTAATGATGAGGTATAGAGCAACAATTCAATCTATTTTCCTTTGATATTGCAGATATTACGACATACTTGGTGTCAATTTAATACGGTTAGCCTTTTCTTCAACACTTGGATTAGTCCCACAGAGACCCAATCCCATAACACTGGCATAGCAGTCAGCCTAATCCTGTTCTCTTCTCTTTCTTTGCACTCCATTGAAGTACAGTATGCTTAACAGTACAAGTCCAATCCCATTTGTTTTGTGTATTAAACCCTTAAATCCGTCAACACTCAAGGCAGCTACAGAAACCCACTCTTTGTCCCGAGCCACTGTCTGACTAGAGCTTAGTTGTGATACTGCTGAACGGAAACACTTGATTCACACTGTGGTTGGTCAACACCACTCTGATAAGGACCAGACCTGAGGGCTTATGCTTACCAACACTCGGGCACTCGTCTGAAAGGTTTACACAATCTCCTTACTGCAGTAATTCACACTGACACACGAAGTCTTTAGGGATTGAATGTGGTAGTACAGTATCTTCTTACTGATAAGAACTACAGTATCACGGTCTTGCATAGCCACACCAATTATGCTGCTCAGTGTAGTGGGTATTTTAGGAAGGGGGTACTATGTAATTGCATACACTTTTATGGTGTTGGGTTTGATGTGAAGGTCAGTTAGTCTAGTAGCTAACAGATACTATTTAGGGTATTTTCATTACTTTCAAAGGCATTTGGAAGTAAGTATTTTGCTATTTATTTTAAATGACAAGTAGTTTTAATATTGTTATGTATTTGGAAATACTCTTGGAAAGTATTTGAAAATACACTGACTCAAACTCACTCTTGTGCATTTATCCCAGGTATTTGAAAATGCTTTCAAATAGCAGGCTATTTATAGGAAATTATTTAAACATACTTCCAAATACTTCGAATAGAATTAATTGATTCAGGCCACATTATTTGAAAATATAAAAAAACACAGAATAAAAAAAAAAAATGTTTAAATGACAAGTACATATGTACCTAACTGGCAAATTGGGCTAAATTTGACTCTGGTAAGATGTCAAGAAATATGACGGAAATGTGTAATATACCCTAATCTTTGTATCAGGTGGGAGTCTGGAAGGGGAAGTAGAAGAAGAAAGTGCTACATTCATGTGGCTGTAAAATGCATGACCAGACCTGGGTTCTTATGTCTTTGTGCCCTTTTAAAAATAATTTCCTCAATCCCGCTTTTGTTCTACAAGCATTAAGCCTATCTGTGGGACGGCAGCAGGCTCTGACTGTTCTTTATGTTATCCCCGTATTGCTTATGTCTGACTCGGGAGGAGAGAGAACCTATTTTTAATATATTCATGTTGAGTACGTGAGAGTCGAAGGTAGTACCCTATTTCACAACGTCTTCCCCCGAGTTCAATTGAAATAGTCTACTTGCTGCTGACTGCTTGCAGCCATTATGAACTGGGAACTGAACTCGACAAGCCTCAAAAACCGTCTGTCTAGGTTTATCCAGGCTGCCTTGGAGCATGAAAAAAAGGTCAGAGCAGTGTAATCTCAATGCAGAATTAATTGGTACAACATTCTTGGACAGTTTCTCAACTTGGAGCCTTTTCCAACAGCAACTGTTGTGACGTTTAGTATTACGACAGGAGGTTAAGAAGCTGCCCAGATCTACAGGACTCTGAGAGAAGAGAGGTACCCATAGTCTCCATTGGAAACAAGTGACTTTTGGCCCCTATGAGTTTGGCACACTTCTGTTTCAAGTGTTTGTGTTCGGATCGTCATTTCTTGTTAAAGTGAAACGAAAGGAACAGGAATGTTGTTCGACTTATTGGCAAACATGTTCTGTCTTTTCAGTTTTGTTTCTTTCCCTGATTTTTAGCTAACTAACACCAGTTGGATGGTTGATGAAACACATTGTTCAATGGTTTTGCCTGTGGGTACACAGAATTTAGTTCACATTGAACACAAACCCTGATTATTCTGAGTAAGAAGTGTCAAGGTGTGATGAACGAAGGTGCCTAAAAGCAATGTTCAACTCAGAAGGCACTTGAAGTGCCAGGTGGGAAGTCTCTGTCGAGTGGTAGTGATCTAGGGTTTTGCCAGCTGAGACCTAAGGGGATATGTTGCTGGGTGGGATGCCTTTCTTCCTTTTGTTCTCTCTCTGGCTGTAATGACACTGCAAGCTCCATGAGGTTCTCAGTCAGAGAGCATTCCTCTGTACAACAGGCCACCAGTAGGAAATTATTATTATTGTAATATATACTTAGAATATAACATAGCAGACGCTTATATCCAAAGCAGCTTTGTAATGCATGCATGCTTTTTTCCGTATGGGTATCCCCGTGAATCGAACCCACAACCTTGGCAGGGTAAGCACCATGCTCTACCAACTGAGCCGTACAGGACCACTGAAAAATTGCTTCAGGCTGACTGACTCACTCACCAGCTCTACTGCCCTGCGTTAAAATGTTTGATGTATTTTCAGAGGTGAATTGAAAAGCAGAGTTTGGAGCAGTAATTTGCCCAGCGTTGCTTGCTTTTAGGTTACATTATACTATCACTGTATTGCCCATTCCCTGACTGGAAGACTGTGAGGATAGAGCAAAATGTCTCTGGTTACCTTGTTGTTTACGCTGCAACTTACCATAGGGATTGGTGCAAACATTTTGGTGTTGCACTGAATGCTTTAAAAATAGCCTATATGTTGAGCCAGATAAGTAATGTCTACTGTCTGTTTGCCTGGCCCTGGCCACAGATGAGCCCAGCCAGGGCTTTGGTTGGCTTGTGGCAGGAGCTACTCTCTGGGCTGGGAGAAAGAGGGTGTAATCTCCTTAGCTTGGCACTCCACTGCTCTGACCTCAGGCAGGCAGGCCAACAGTCTTGTTGGTTGTTGTTGCTGATGTCAGGGGGCTTTGCTCCTGCAGATTGTCATCCTTGTCCCCTGTGGATCCATGCTGCAGTCAAATCTATAATGTGGTAGATGGCATGTCCTCCAACACACACACACACACACACACACACTTTCTGCATGTGCTTTTCAATGTAAAGGATATTAAGGTGGGGATAGAGAAGGATTTGTTGTCAGTTCTGCCATTTGCTTGAGGGAGCAGAGATTCAGAGGGAACTAATGCACTCTGCGTAGGAGGAGCTTTGTGCCTCTGTTCACACAGGAGGGCATGGCTAGCATGATCGCATCTCCCCAACTATTCAGAGCAGATCAACCCCTTTTACAAATACACAATTGGAAATAATGTTTAGTTTAGTTGGTCATTGGCTTAGCCTTATTAGTCTGAAGTCTGGCCATTGAGGCTTCTTGTCTTTGGGATTGCATCTCTGACTGAAGTGTTTGTGGGTGGACAGCTTTGTTTGATGCAATATGGTGCAATCTTTTTCCATGTTCGTGCCATCTGAAACATACTGGGACATTGCATTGGGAAAGTGTTCAGACCCCATGACTTTCCCCCACATTGTGTTACGTTACAGGCTTATTATAAAATGGATGAAATTGCCCCCCCCCCCCCTCAAGCTACACACTACCCCATAATGATAAAACAAAAATAAAAACTGAAATATCAAGTATTCAGACCCTTGACTCAGTACTTTGTTGAAGCACCTTTGGCAGCGATTACAGCCTTGTCTTCTTGGGTATGACGCTACAAGCTTGACACACCTGTATTTTGAGAGTTTCTCCCATTCTTCTCTGCAGATCCTCTCAAGCTCTGTTAGGTTGGATGGGCAGCATCACTGCATAGCTATTTTCGGGTCTCTCCAGAGATGTTAGATCGGGTTCAAGTCCGGGCTCTGGCTGAGCCACTCCTGCATTGTCCTGGCTGTGTGCTTAGGGTCGTTGTCCTGTTGGAAGGTGAACATTCGCCCCGGTCTGAGGTCCTGAACACTGGAGCAGGCTTTCATCAAGGATCTCTCTGTACCTTGCTACTTTCATCCTAACCTTAATCCTTACTCGTCTCCCAGTCCCTGCTGCTGAGAAACATCCCCACAGCATTTAAAAAATATATTTAAAAAAAATAATGTAACCTTTTGTTTACCTAGGCAAGTCAGCATGATGCTGCTACCACCATGCTTCACTGTAGGGATGGTGCCAGGTTTCCTCCAGATGTGACCCTTGGTTTCATCAAACCAGATAATCTGGTTTCTCATGGTCTGAGAGTCCTTTAGGTGCCTTTTGGCAAACTCCAAGTGGGCTGTCATGTGCATTTTACTGAGGAGTGGCTTCCGTCTGGCCACTCTACTATAAAGGCCTGGTTGGTGGAGTGCTGTAGAGATGGTTGTTCTTCTGCAAGGTTCTCCCATCTCCGCAGAGGAACTCTGGAGCTTTGTCAGAGTGACCATCAGGTTCTTGGTCACCTCCCTGACCAAGGTCCTTCTCCCCCAATTGCTCAGTTTGGCCTGGTGGCCAGCTATATGAAGAGTCTTGGTGGTTCTAAACTTCTTCCATTTAAGAATGATGGAGGCCATTGTATCCTTGGGGACCTTCAATGCTGCAGAACTGTTGTGCCTCAACACAATCCTGTCTTGGAGCTCTACGTACAATTTCTTCAACCTCATTGCTTGGTTTTTGCTCTGACATCCACTGTCAACTATTAGACATTATATAGACAGTTGTGTGCCCTTCCATATCATGTCCAATCAATTGAATTTACCACAGGTGGACTCCAAGTTGTAGAAACATCTCAAGGATGATCAATGGAAACAGGATGCACCTGAGCTCAATTTCGAGTCTCATAGCAAAGGGTCTGAATACTTATTTTAGTTATTTATTTTTAATAAATTAGCAATATATTCTAAACCTGTTTTCACTTTGTCATTATGGGGTATTGTGTGTAGATTGATGAGGGGTGGAAATAATTTAATCAGTTTTAGAATAAGGCTGTATGTACTGTAATAAAAGGGGAAGAGGTCTGAATACTTTATTTTAGGCCCATTTGTCTCTGCTCCATATCGACAAACTGGAATCACTAAGGCCAGTCCCTTAATTGTGATGTAGTCTGTCAGGTTGCAGATCAAATCAATGTATTTCTAAAGCCCTTTTTACATCAGCAGATGTCACAAAGTGCTTATACAGAAACCCAGCCTAAAACCCCAAAACGGCAAGCAATGCAGATGTAGAAGCACGGTGGCTAGGAAAAACTCCCATGAAAGGCAGGAACCAAGGAAGAAACCTAGAGAGGAACCAGGTTCTGAGGGGTGGCCAGTCCTCTTCTGGCTGTGCCGGGTGGAGATTATAAGAGTACATGGCCATTAAGGTCAGATTGTTCTTCAAGATTTACAAATGTTCATAGATGACCAGCAGGGTCAAATAATAATCAAAGTGCTTGTAGAGGGTGCAACAGGTCATCACCTCAGGAGTAAATGTCAATTGGCTTTTCATAGCTTAGCATTCAGAGAGGGCGCTAGAGAAGGTAGCACATCCGGTGAACCGGTCAGGGTTCCATAGCCGCAGGCAGAACAGCAGCACACAGGACACCAGATAAGACATGAGAATTTCACCAGATAGGACAGACTGACCCTAGCCCCACAGAACAGACTTTTCCAGCATAGAGACTGGGTTGGGTACCCTGTGCAAACCAGACAGGGTATAACCCCATCCCCAAAGCGCAGCCCTCACACCACTGGAGGAATATCAACATACCACCCTGAGACAAGGCTGAGTATAGCACACGAAGATCTCCACCGCGCGAGCAAAACCGGACAGGAAGATCACGCCAGTGACTCAACCCACTCGAGTGAAGCACCCCTCCTAGGGACGCCACAGCACGGCATGGAAGAGCACTAGGACCTACTGAAGAGTTGAGTCTTCAGTAAAGACTTAAAGGTCGAGACCGAGTCTGTGTCTCTCACATGGATAGACAGACCATTCCATAAAAATGTTGCTCAATAGGAGACAAACCTGCCTCCTGCTGTTTGCTTAGAAATTCCAGGGACAATAAGGAGGCCTGCGTCTTGTGACTGTAGCGCACGTGTAGGTATGTAATGCAGGACCAAATCGGAGAGATGGGTAGGAACAAGTCCATGCAATGGTTTGTAGGTTAGCAGTAAAACATTGAAATCAGCCCTAGCCTTAACAAGAAGCCAGTGTAGAGAGGCTAGCACTGGAGTAATATGATCAACTTTTTTGTTGTTCTAATCAAGATTCTAGCAGCCGTGTCCGAGTAGCCGGAGAGTAGAGCATTGCAGTTTAATCTAGAAGTGACACAAGCATGGATTATCTTTTCGGCATCATTTTTGGACAAACGGTTATTGATTTTTGTAATGTTACGAGGGGGGGCTGCCCTTCAAATATTCTTGATATGTAAGTCAAAAGAGAGATCAGGGTCCAGAGTAGCGCCACGGTCCTTCAGTTTTGAGATACCTTTTATTTAACTAGGCAAGCCAGTTAAGAACAAATTCTTATTTTCTGTGGAACAGTGGGTTAACTGCCTTGTTCAGGGACAGAACAACCTTTAAACATTATTATTATTTTTTTTTACCTTGTCAGCTCGGGGATTCAATCTTGCAACCTTTCGGTTACTAGTCCAACACTCTAACCCCTAGGCTACCTGCCACACCAGATCAAACAGCAAATCTCTTTGTTTCTTGGGACCTATAACAAGCATCTCTGTTTTGTCTGAGTTTAGAAGTGAAATTTTGCCACCATCCACTTCCTTATATCTGAAACACAGGCTTCCAATAGAATTTAGTGATTGATGGTGTCGAAGGCGGCACTTAGGTCTAGGAGCACAAGGACAGCTGCAGATCCTTGGTCTGACGTCATTAAAAGGTAATTTACCACCTTCACAAGTGCAGTCTCAGTACTATGATGGGGTCTAAAACCAGACTGGAGCGTTTCGGATACATCATTTGTCTTCAAGAAGGCAGTGAGTAGCTGCGCAACAGCTTTTTCAAACAGTTTTGAGAGGAATGGGAGATTTGATATATATATATATATATTTTTTTTTTTGACTGGAAGGGCATCTAGGAATCTTTGGGTTGTCCTATTTATAGCGCTGCTTTTGACAATCCTTGGTTGGGGTCTGAGCAGATTATTTGTTGCGATTGCAAACGTAATAAAATGGTGGTCCAATAGTCCAGGATTATGAGGAAGAGCATTTACATCCACAATATTTATTCCACGGGTCAGAGCGAGATCCAGGTTATGACTGTGGCAATGTGTACATCCGGATACATGTTGAACAAAACTCACTGAATAGATAATGGCTCCGAAAGCCTTTTGGAGTGGGTCTGTGGACTTCTCCATGTGAATATTGAAGTCACCAAAAATGTTGAATATTATGTGCCATGACTACAAGGTCTGATAGGATTTCAATATATAAAAAGTGCTTGGGTAGGTTGTTTAGATTTAATGACTAGAAGCTAATAAAATGAAAAGCAGTTTATTTTATTTGTTTTCCAATAGAAATTTGCTGTAAAAAATGTAAGCAACACCTTTGCAGGATGTGTGGGAGATACTAGTGTAACCTGGAAGAGAGGCCTCATTTAACTCATTATATTCATCAGGCTTAAGCCATGTTTCAGTCAGGCCAATCACATCAAGGTTATGATCAGTGATTAGTTAATTGACTATGAGTGCCTTGGATATGAGGGATCTAACATTAAGTAGTCCTGTTTTGAATTGTAAGGTATAATCAGTCTCTTAAAAAAAAGAAAGAATTATGACCGGGATGGAGGTCTTTATTCCAGTGAGATTGCTAAAGTGAACACCGCCATGTTTAGATTTTCCTGACCTAGATTGAGGCACAGACACTGTCTCAATGGGGAAAACTAAGCTGACTATACTGATTGTGCTAGCGGCAGACTCCACTAAGCTGGCTAACAGCCTGCTGCCTGGCCTGCAACCTGGCCTGCAACCCATCTCATTGTGGAGCTAGAGAAGTTTGAGCCCTGTCTATGTTGATAGATAAGATGAGAGCACCCCTCCAGCTAGGACTGAGAGGGGGGCTAGAGACATTTACTCGATGCCGACACGTCTTACTATCTAATTTACACGCTGAAGTTATGTTGCGCTTGGTGGCCTCTCACTGTTTCACCCTAACATAGTTGGTGCCGACGTAGATAACAATATCCCTATACTCTCTACACTCACCAGTTTTAGCACCATCTTCAGATTAGCATTTACGTCAGTAGCCCTGCCCCTTGGTAAACAGTGCATGATTGCTGGATGATTCTTTAAGTCTAATTTTGCGGGTAATGGAGTCGCCAATGACTAGGGTTTTCAATTTGTCAGAGCTAATGGTGGGTGGCTTCTGCGGCTCACACCCCGTAACGGGTGGAGGAGAGACCTGAGAATGCTCGGCCTCTGACTCCGACTCGTTGCTTAATGGGGAGAACCGGTTGAAAGTTTCTGTCGGCTGAATGAAGCCTTGAGAAAAGTGTCCGGCTGCGAGGACTTTGTGGGCTGATTTATACTACTATCTGTACTTACTGATGACAGATGCTGTTTCATCTTTCCTACACTTAAATTGCCCTTTCCTAACGATTGCGTCTGAAGCTGGGCTTGCAACTCTGCTATCCTCACCATGAGGTGATAGTTGTTGTGCATATTGTGAGTACAGTGACTGCAATTAGATGGCATAGAGTTAATGTTGCTACTTAGCTTTTTCGGCTGGTGAAGGTCCTGCAGAAGCATGTCCAGAAAGCGTCCGGGGTAAAAAAAAGTTGAATGAAAAAAAACTAGGACGTTGATAAATTTGGTTAAATGCAGAGTTTAAATGGTTATTAAAAGTAAATAATGAAAAGTTTGGCAAGTAGCCAATTAGCAACAAACAGCACAGCAGCCTAGGACGGGGACAGGAGAGTTTGAGGTTAGAGAGAGCCTCTGCCTGCTTTCCAGTGGCCCCAGGACATGAACCTCTTTCTGCTCCACTTGTCATTAGACAGACAGCGGTGATAGGAAACCCAGACTAGAGGAAAAGTGTTCTGTAGCCCCTGGTTACTTATGCATACAGGGACGTGTTTGGAGACTAACTGAGCTCCAGAGATGTTATTTTTAGGAATGCGCAGGAGGCTGTGGGAGAGGGTACAGCACATCTATTTGCTTTACCAAAGTCTCCAATGTCTCCGTGGTTTTCTATCCTGGGAGTGTCTGTGGGTGTACCATAGAGCTCAACCTCCAGCAAGATCTCTCAGTTAAAGGGAACTCCTGTATTCCACTCTCCGTTAGACCTGCCATATCCCCAGTTATCATTTCATCCTTATCTGGTCCAGAACACGGAGGTTAAGCATGACGATGTGTTGCCATTTTTTCTCTTATCTGCTCCACTGTGTGGTATTTGAAGCAGTGGAAAGAGAGGAGCATGTGGGCCTTTGAAGTGTCCCTCCAGGGGTTAACCAGGGCTCTCTCTGTCTCTCTCACTGTGTCGGCTCTTTCTGAGCTCCCTTTCCACACACAGTCCCATTGCTGCAGTAATGAGTCAGGCAATTTCAAGGGCACCCATGGCTACCAATTCTCCTGTGTCCTGCCCCAGTCCGCTCCAGCACTCTCTCTTTCTCTTTCTCGCTCCCTCTATCCCGTCCTTATTTTTCCTCCTAATTCCCGCCATATGCTCTTTATTACATAGCTCGTTTTATATCATTCTTCTGAGAAAGGTGGTTCCCAGAGGCAGACAGGTTTTTCTTCTAGCTCACTAGCAAATGAGTTTGAGTGAATTGGCGGTCAGTCAGGGTGGCATCGCAGAGAGGGAGCGCGGTTGCGTTCATGCGTAAAACAGGGCCATGCGAAAGGCAGAACGGTCATATCCTATTAGACCCAAATGAGAAATTCTGTGTTTTCCTGGGATCCAAGCTTATGAAAACATGCAACTATATGTAAATAAGGGTACATTTCATTGCCCCTTCTGCCTAAAACAAATGCAATATAGACAAAAACAAATAACAATGAAACACCCATATAAATAGATTCATGTTTTATTGTTCCCCATTAAAAACACTCTTACATATCTGTCTTGGTTGGAACTGTTGCTGTTAAATACAATACGTTTTCATTCTAAACGGGAATAAACTGATTGATCACACCGATGTCTAACAGGAAACAAACACACAGGCCCAGTTTTTGATAGTGCAACCCTAAGTAACAATACAGATGAAAATGATCAGGCCTACTGTACATCTTGCTGTAGGAATTATTGTTGAAAAAAGTATAGGTTGGAACTGTTGCTGTTAAAATACAATACATCATTTTTCACCGAAATATGACCTGCCAAACCATGCTTGTTAACACCCACTCACTTAATCTGTACTGTTACTTAGGGTTGCACTCCGTAGCTAGCTTGCTTGCTTTGGTGAACGTTAACGTTTGCTAGCTATTAGCTGTTGTACAAGGGGATTGTTTGAACGGGGGATCTCGCATCAACTACGATGAGAGCGAGTACTCTCTTACTTCTGCTTACAATATCATCATCATCACCTATTCTAAAATGACGACAATGCCTTGCTAGCTGACTTACTCTTCCATTGTTGAATTTTCCTGTTTCCTGAAGCATTCTGCCCTGTTCTGAAAGAACTCCCCGGGTTTACCGTCATGCTGGGGATGATTAGTCAGCACGTGTTTTAATTTGTTCATTTTGAGAAACTCATTACTAAGCGCTTCCCCGCACAAAACTCACCGCTTTATTTGCATTTCATTACGATTGAGCTCACTCAGAACTTGTGGCTAGCTTGAGTCAATTCGATGACAGCGGTGAGTGATGCCGAGTGGGGTGGGAATGACACTTCAGTGGCTGAGAGCGGATCATCTGCTGCTGAACGACAGCGCTGCAGCGTGTGGGTCGCGGAGCGATCTTCCAGAAAACTGCTGAAAAAAGATCTGGTAAACCACGAGGCACATCTCCCTCCCACTCGTGCAGCTGCCAAACAGAACAGAGGCACTGCTGCTAAGAAGAGAGCGCACTGAACAGACAGTGCAGTTGCACTTGGCCAAATCAATTTGAGTAATTAATTAAATAATGATACATTTCCCCTTGACACGTTGTAGCCCACCATTAACAGTTGAGCATTTTTAAGAGAGGATGCATACAAACGTAACATCCTCATCCAGGGATAGATGTATTAGCTTCTAGCCTATTTCCCTTGTTACTGCTGCTACCACTGAAGCTGCTTGCTTAGTGAAGCTCTGCTGAGGGCTCCCAAAGTGAGATGGGGAGTTTCTACAAGAGGTTTGTGTAAACCCACCTAGAAAGTGCAAGTGTTATTAACCTTTTGCAATGTCAGATGACCATGCCAGCAGACTAATCATACAACAAGTCAATTAACTTTGGGATAGGGGGGTAGCATTTTCACTTTTGGATGAAAAGCGTGCCCAGAGCAAACTGCCTCATACTCAGTCCTCAGTATTGGATAGAAAACACTCTGCATTTTCTAAAACTGTTTGAATGATGTCTGTGAATATAACAGAACTCATATGGCAGGCAAAAACTTGAGAAAAAATCCAAACAGGTAGTGGGAAATCTGAGGTTTGTAGTTTTTGAACTCAGCTCCTATCGAATTCACAGTGGGTTATTTTGCACTTCCTAAGGCTTCCACTAGATGTCAACCATCTTTAGGCTTCTACTGTGAAGGGGGGCTGAATGAGAGGGGAATGAGTCAGCGGTCTGGCAGCAGCCTCGATCTCAGTCACGCGCATTCATATGAGAGGTAACTCGTTCCATTGCTTTTCTACAGACAATGGAATTCTCCGGTTGGAACATTATTGAACATTTATGATAAAAACATCCTAAAGATTGATTATATACATAGTTTCTATGACCAGTAATATAACTTTTTGGAATTTTCGTCCTACCTTTCTGCTGGAAGTTGCATGCGTGTTTCGATTTGTTTACCAAACGCCCTAACAAAAGGAGGTGTATGGACATAAATTCTGAACTTTATCAAACAAATCAAACATTTATTGTGGAACTGGGATTCCTGGGAGTGCATTCTGATGAAGATCATCAAAGGTAAGTGAATATTTATAATGCTATTTCTGACTAATGTTAACTGCGCAACATGGCGGATATTTCTGTTGGCTGGTTTGGGCTTTGTGCGCCGTACTCAAATGATGCTTTTTCCGTAAGTGAAAAAAAAAATCTGACACAGCGGTTGCATTAAGGAGAAGTGTATCTAAAGTTCCATGCATAACACTTGCATTTTCATCAACATTTATAATGAGTATTTCTGTGAATTGATGTGGCTCTGCAAAATCACTGCATGTTTTGGAAATACTGAACATAACACGCCAATGTGAAATGAGATTTTGGGATATAAATATGCACTTTATTGAACAATACATACATGTATTGTGTGTAACATGAAGTCCTATGAGTGTCATCTGATGAAGATCTTCAAAGGTTAGTGATTTAATTTTCTCTATTTGTGCTTTTTGTGACTCCTCTCTTTGGCTGGAAAAATGGCAGGGTTTTTCTGTGAGTTGGTGGTGACCTAACATAATCGTTTGTGGAGCTTTCACTGTAAATCATTTTTGAAATCAGACACTGGCTGGATTAACGAGAATGTTATCTTCAAAATGGTGCATAATACTTGTATGTTTGAGAAATTTGATTTATGAGATTTCTGTTGGTTTGTATTTGGCACAATTTCATTGGCTTTCAAATCATTCCGCTAGCGGAACCCCAGTGGACGAGTTGAATGTTGCTTCATCTGTTGTGCATTAAACTAGACTTCCCGCGTCCGACTATGACTAGCTCATCCACCTCCTCCCACTCTCCATCTCACTACATATTTGTCTTTTTATAACACAGTGGTACTGAATTGAGGTGTTGAGATTATATGTAGATTTTTGGGGTTTTGCATTAACTGTAGGGATGCACCGATATGACATTTTTGGCCGATACCTATATCTGATATTTTCCTTCCCAAAAACTGATATCAATAACAGATAGCTTTAAAAAAAGAGCTAAAATCAAAGATTTCTAGTACAGTTAAATAGACACACACAACTGACCAAAAAGGTATTTTCTTGACATTTACGTACTGTAAGTCCCCATTACCAGTTAAACATAATCAAAACCTTTTTCTTTCACTTACTTACTGTGCTGTTTCATTGTTAATTTGTTCAGTCGTTTCAGTCTCAACCAGGATTTCATCATACATGTCGAGCAGTGACGTTTCAGCTGTCTGTCCGTGGCCTCTTCCTCTGTGTGCACTGTGTCTGTTTCCATCTTGTCCTGCTGTGTCTCTAACAACATTTCACGTAAACCCTGTTTCTTGTCTGCATCAAAGTAGCGGTCCTTGTACCTAGCATTGAGCATGGTGGCGACACATTAGAGGCTCAGAGAGAATGCCACCGAATCGCTTGTTCACAGTCTCTAGTAGAGTACTTTTGCCAGTTTTAACCCCACAGTCTGTTTTGGAAGTTTTGTTGAGCAGGTGTTTCACTGCCATGACAGAGGGTGTCACGTCTGCTGCAGATGCAGTTGATGAGCTTATTTCTCCAGTCAGTTGTTCGAATGGAGCTCGGAGTGTGTTTATGTTTCAAACGTCTCAAATGCCATTGAAATGGCAGCAGCGGAATGGAAACCTGCACATTCTTGAACATGCAATACATCTTTCCTCAGTACGAAATCCTCGTCGACCCACCGTGCTGTCAGACTCCGCATGCCCATGGGGCTGACGTCGCTGGTCCAAATGTCAGTCGTGAAGCGAATAGCTGTGACACCCATAGCAGGTAGCTCATGGATGTGCGTTTCATCAATACTGTGTAACTCCGGTAGGGCAACATCTGAAAAATAGCGCCTACTTGGTAGTGTGTACCGGGGCTCGACCAGTCGGCGAAAGCCAACATCATCCACGACAGAGAACGGTTGCTTGTTTAGGGCATTGAATTCCATTATCTGGAATTCATTCATGGATTTGGCCTTTGAGTTGTCTCGCTGAAATGTTCTTACTCTTTCAAATGACTGCTGGACTTGAACTCGTTTAGTTGTTGGAAGTGTTTTTTTTTCCTGCTTTTGTTCTGAGTAGTTGCTGAACATCTGGGGGTGATGCACGTTCAAATGAGTAATTAGGTTTGTTGTTTTGAAAGATTTCACTTTCTCCCCTCAGGAAATAATAGCAGCACAAACGTTGCATATGGCCTTTCTGTTATCTTCCTTTGAAACGTCAAAATGGATCCACACAGCAGACATTGTGAGCCAGGTTAGGAATGCTGTGTTGCACGTGCAGCGCTGTATTCTTCGTGGCGTCATTATGTCATAAAGCTACGTTATATAGGTATGCATGTCAACTTTCACATCGGTTTTGCACATCGGCGTTAAACTAGACATCGAGCCAATGCTAATATTGCCATTTTTAGCTTATATCGGCCAATTCCGCTGTGCTTTTGTTGTTGTTGCTGATATCGTGCATCCCTAATTTACTTAGTTGGAGATTTGCATTGGGTCCCTCCAGTGTTCCCGATTTGGAGTCTTGAGCCCTCACCAGTGTTGGCTGTTTGTTAACTGGTTGGCTGTTTGTTTCTTCTTCTCTCGTGTGCTTTCTTAGGTCCCCGCATCTGTTTTTATTACAGCCCAACTCACTCCCTCTTTTACAATAAGCTGTAAAATGTCTAAGAACGCAGGAAGAAATAGGCCAATGAAATTAGGTTCATATAAGCTAATTTCTGCCAATTAACCTAGTTGATGCAGTGGAATACCTTAGTTTCAGTTATGTGTAATGATGTTTATATAGCCATGTAGTCAGACCATGCTGCTCCCACCCTGTCCCCGTAGGCCCTTGTTTTTATTTTATTTTTACATTTAACCTTTTGTTTAGCTAGCTGCCAGACTGCCTGGGGAGTGGTATGTGTGCAGGAGAGGAGCAGGAGGAGGATTTGCAGGTCATGTCTGCCTCGCTATGAAAGGGGAAGTGCTGTCTCCTAACTTTGACAGCTTAGGGTCTTATCCTCAGCCCTGCATGTACACCAGTCGGTGTAATTCTGCAGGGAAATCAGCTCTTCCTAACACAATGTTGCTGTCCACATCCGCAAGGAAATCTGTTTTACATGGAGATTATTTGATCATTTGCGACAACCCCATAATCTTGAGTACAGAGTTGATATTAAATGCTAGTCTAGTGGGCTACTAGGAAGGCCGTGGTTGCCTATACATAGCCCTCCTTTAGTTCTCTTTAGTGCAGCCTGAGTGGTAAGCATTTCCACAATGTAATTAGTATTGAGCTGCATTGTGTGTGTGTGTGTGTGTGTGTGTGGTCGGACAGCCGCAGAACCCCTGCCCAGCCCTGAGGCTCTGAGCTGTGCGTCCCTGATTAGTCTGGGATTTAGCAGCCCAGATTACAGGCCATTGTTCAGGGCTAGTCTGGGCCATTATCTCCTGTAATTCCCTGTGTCCGTGATTAGCTCCAGATGATTTAATTAGACGTGCTCTTGATAGGAGTCCTCATTACTGCTCTACAGCCTCGCACCCCAACCCATCCACTCTAATGGTGCTCCAGGAGTGTAGGGTGGGGAGAAGCTTGCATGGTGACGTTAGTATTGTGCTGTTGCCTGCCGTGGAGTAGCCTAGCTGGTTACATGTCCTATTATGGAAGACTACCGCTGTGTACTCAGTGACTCTGGTGTCTTTTACCCCTCAGTCCAGATGCAGTGGAATGAGCGAGGGATCGGCAGGTTTGCAGGTGCACCAGGGAAATCCTCCGTATCCTCTTATCTCTGCCTATTACCAACCCTGGACTTGTAATGAGAATATGGTGTCTAGTGAACACACAGGGAGCCCTACAGTTCCTTCAATTCCTCGCTGGATTATTAACGAGGTGTGAGGCCAAGATGAATATGAAAGCAGCTCTGGATGGAGAGGCGATGGAGGAAGCGGAGTGTGTATGCTAGACTGGTTGTTCTTAAACTAGACCCAAGTTTCTCCCATAGAAGACGGTGTGTTGTTATTGGTTCTGGTTTGGTCTGGGCACTGTATGGGAATAATCACTGCAGTGACACTGTCCTTTCATCTCTCCCCATTGTCTTCATTGCGTTCAACTCCACTCTGCACCCCCAGGCCAGATTGCTCTCAGATGGAGAGGTCCCTGTCCATGCAGCAGAGGGGCCACTACACTACTGCAGAGTCTCTGCCCAGCCAGTGATGACTTTGACCTGTTTTTCTATCAGTGTACATTTCAAGCTAAAGTCAGGGCTTCCCTTTGGCCAAACATTCAGCATTGTGGTTTGGCCTGTTTTACCCCTGTATTTATTGACTAGATGGAAAGTGAATCGATGGACTGGTAGCTACAGAGTAAATCTGGACTGGCCTGGATACTCTGAGACTGTGAGGACAAATGTAATGTTTGTTTGTTTTGTGTGTGTGTGTGTGTGTGTGCACAAGTCGACACACACACTTTTTTAATGGGTTTACATGAAGTAGAAACGCTGGCAAGCAGTAAAATAGTAAAGCCAGCTAGCTACAGAGAGACGACGGTATGCAGCTGCGTCCAGGGCCAAGATGTAGGAGCTAAACCAGTGTTTGTGAACTCTGTAGTCTGTCTGCATGTAGCGTGTGATGACAGGATGTTCTCCGTGGAGATTTGTGGCTCTTACACATAATGGATACTTGGTTTTAAATGAACAACATGCTGACTATCAAAGCGTTTGCCTAATCCTAAGAAGCTTCTTTTTGGTTTTTATGAAGACATGGTTATATTTGGTTTTGGTCATAAACCCCCCCCCCCCCCCCCCCCCGGTCAAGGAGCTCTGAGGCTCAGGATGCTATATTCCTTACAACATCCCATCTGAAATAGCAGTGGCGCTTTCTTGAAAACCTAAGCTTGTCCTCTTCATCCATGCGTTTTGTTTGGTAAAATTGTTTTTGTGTGTGGGTGGGTGGAACACAACACAAATATAGAGCTGAGTCACTACTACTAATGAGCCTGTCTCTGGAAATAATTGGAACGCTGATTTATGAGCGCCACTAATGCATTTCAGTTATTATGTAATGTACAAAATACAAAGCAATTTTTTTGATTTAACCTTTATTTATCCAGGAAAAGCCCATTGAGACACAGAGTATTTTTCAAGGGAGACCTGGCCAGATTCAGCAACAATCAATACATTACAGAATTAGGACTTTTTGTCTAGGACAAAAAGGCTTCTCAACAGTTTTTACCCCTAAGCCACGACTCCTGAAAAGGTTATCAAATGGCTACCCAAACTATTTGCGTTGTGTGCCCCCCCCTCCCAACCCCTCTTTTTACGCTGCTGCTACTCTCTGTTTATCATATATGCATAGTCACTTTAGCTATACATTCTACCTCAATCGGGCCGACCAACCAGTGTTCCCGCACATTGGCTAACCGGGCTATCTGCATTGTGTCCCACTCACCACCCGCCAACCCCTCTTTTACGCTACTGCTACTCTCTGTTCATCATATATGCATAGTCACTTTAACCATATCTATAGTCGTGGCCAAAAGTTTTGAATGAAACAAATATTAATTTTCACAAAGTTTGCTGCTTCAGTGTCTTTAGACTATGGAATACTGAAGCATAATTACAAGCATTTCATAAGTGTCAAAGGCTTTTATTGACAATTACATGAAGTTGATGCAAAGAGTCTATTTGCAGTGTTGACCCTTCTTTTTCAAGACCTCTGCAATCCGCCCTGGCATGCTGTCAATTAACTTCTGGGCCACATCCTGACTGTTGACCCATTCTTGCATAATCAATGCTTGGAGTTTGTCAGAATTTGTGGGGTTTTGTTTTCCCACCCGCCTCTTGAGGATTGACCACAAGTTCTCAATGGGATTAAGGTCTGGGGAGTTTCCTGGCCATGGACCCAAAATATCAATATTTTGTTCCCCAAGCCACTTAGTTAGGTGCTCCATCATGCTGGAAAATGCATTGTTCGTCACCAAACTGTTCCTGGATGGTTGGGAGAAGTTACTCTCGGGATGTGTTGGTACCATTCTTTATAGAGGTCGACCGATTAATTAGGGCCGATTTCAAGTTTTCATAACAATCGGAAATCTGTATTTTTGGGCGCCGATTTCCGATTATTTAAATATATATATTTTAAATTAAATACCTTTTTTATTTAACTAGGCAAGTCAGTTAAGAACACATTCTTATTTTCAATGACTGCCTAGGAACTGTGGGTTAACTGCCTTGTTCAGGGGCAGAATGACAGATTTTCAACTTGTCAGCTCAGGGGTTTCAATCTTGCAACCGCACAGTTAACTAGTCCAATGCTCTAACCATTGCACTCCACGAGTAACCTGCCTGTTACACAAATGCAGTAGAAGCCAACGTAAATTGCTAGCTAGCATTAAACTTATCTTATAAAAAACAGTCAATCATAATCACTAGTTATAACTACTAATCCAGTTTAGCAGGCAATATTAACCAGGTGAAATTGTGTCATTTCTCTTGCGTTCATTGCACGCAGAGTCAGGGTATATGCAACAGTTTGGGCTGCCTGGCTCATTGCGAACTAATTTGCCAGAATTTTACGTAATTATGACACATTGAAGGTTGTGCAATGTAACAAGAATATTTAGACTTAGGGATGCCACCCGTTAGATAAAATACCGAACGGTTCCGTATTTCACTGAAATAATAAACGTTTTGTTTTCTAAATGATAGCTTCCAGATTCGATCATATTAATGACCAAAGGCTCGTATTTCTGTGTGTTATTATGTTATAATTAAGTCTGATTTGATAGAGCAGTCTGACTGAGCAGCAGCAGGCCCGTAATCATTCATTCAAACAGCACTTTCGTGCATTTTGCAAGCAGCTCTTCGCAAGCACAGCGCTGTTAATGACTTCAAGCCTATCAGCCTAATGGTTGGTGTAACCAATGTGAAATGGCAAGCTAGTTAGCTGGGTGTGCGCTAATACTGTTGCAAACGTCACTCGCGTTTAGATTTGGAGTAGTTATTCCCCTTGTGCAGCAAGGGCCGTGGGTTTTGTGGAGCGATGGGTAACGATGCTTCGAGTGTGGCTGTTGTCAATGTGTTCCTGGTTCGAGCCCAGGTAGGGCGAGGAGGGGGACGGAAGCTATACTGTTACACTGGCAATACTATAGTGCCTATAAGAACATCCAATAGTCAAAGGTATATGAAATACAAATGGTATAGAGAGAGAGAGAGAGAGAGAGAGTCCTATAAATACTATATTAACTACAACCTAAAATCTCTTACCTTGGAATATTGAAGTCTCATGTTAAAAGGAACCACCAACTTTCATATGTTCTCATGTTCTGAGCAAGGAACTTAGCTTTCTTACATGGCACATATTGCACTTTTACTTTCTTCTCCAACACTTTGTTTTTGCAGTATTTAAACCAAATTGAACATGTTTCATTATTTATTTGAGGCTAAATTGATTTTATTGATGTTTTATATTTATATATTTATATATTTTTTATGTCATTATTACAACTAAAATAAAATGGCAGATTAATCGGCATCGGCTTTTTTGGTCCTCCAATAATCGGTATCGGCGTTGAAAAATCACAATTTCGACCTCTAATTCTTTATTCATGGCTGTGTTGTGAGTGAGCCCACTCCCTTGGCTGAGAAGCAACCCCACACATGAATGGTCTCAGGATGCTTTACTGTTGGCATGACACAGAACTGATGGTAGCGTTCACCTTGTCTTCTCCGGACAAGCTTTTTTCCGGATGCCCCCAACCAATCAGAAAGGGGATTCATCAGAGAAAATGACTTCACCCCAGTCCTCAGCAGTCCGATCCCTGTACCTTTTGCAGAATATCAGTCTGTCCCTGATGTTTTTCCTGGAGAGAACTGGCTTTTTTGCTGCCCTTCTTGACACCAGGCCATCCTCAAAATCATCGCCTCACTGTGCGTGCAGATGCACTCACACCTGCCTGCCGACATTCCTGAGCTTTTTACTGATGGTTACCCGATCCCGCAGCTGAATCAACTTTAGGAGACGGTCCTGGAGCTTGCTGGACTTTCGTGGACGCCCTGAATCCTTCTTCACCACAATTGAACTGCTCTCCTTGAAGTTGTTGATGATCTGATAAATGGTTGATTTAGGTGCAATCTTACTGGCAGCAATATCCTTGCCTGTGAAGCCCTCTTTGTGCAAAGCAATGATGATGGCACGTCTTTCCTTGCAGGTACCCATGGTTAACAAAGGAAGAACAATGATTCCAAGCATCACCCTCCTTTTTGAAGCTTTTAGTCTGTTTTTCGAACTCAATCAGCATGACGGCGTGATCTTCAGCCTTGTCCTCGTCAACACTCACACCTGTGTTAACGAGAGAATCACTGAAATGATGTCAGCTGGTCCTTTTGTGGCAGGGCTGAGATGCAGTGGAAATGTTTTTGGGCATTCAGTTCATTTGCATGGCAAAGAGGGACATTGCAATTAATTGCAATTCATCTGGTCACTTTTCCGAACATTCTGGAGTATATGCAAATTACCATCACACAAACTGAGGCAGCAGACTTTGTGAAAATTAATATAGTCGGTGGCGTCTTGTCTGCTGCTGTACAGAACATTCGTTCCCAGACACGGTATGTAGTAGTGTTGTCAACATACCATTTTGACCTCGATACTAATAACAGGTTTAGTATCACGATACTCCACACCATCACGATACCGGGGGGCGGCGTCAGAATGCCGCTTGATCCAGACAGATATTTTGAGTTCAACAGCATCACATTTGGAATTGTAGATTTTTTTCATGTATGCATTATTGAAACAATTATACACTCACCTGGACTTTGGTAAAGAATATATATATATTTTTAAATGTATTTTTTACCCCTTTTTCTTCCCCAATTTCGTGGTATCCAATTGGTAGTTAGTCTTGTCTCATCGCTGCAACTGCCGTACGGACTCGTGAGAGGCGAAGGTCGAGAGCCGTGCTTCCTCCGAAACGCAACCCAACCAAGCCGCACTGCTTCACGACACAATGCCCACTTAACCCGGAAGCCAGCCGCACCAATGTGCCAGAGGAAACACCGCACACCTGGCGACTGTGTCAGCGTTCACTGCGCCTGGCCCGCCACAAGAGTCGCTAGTGCGTGGATGGACAAGGACAACCCTGCCGGCCAAACCCTCCCCTAACCCAGACGATGCTGGGCCAATTGTGCGCAGCCGGCTGCGACAGACCCTGGACTCAAACCCAGAATCTCTCGTGGCGCTAGTGGTGTGCAGTGGGACAGGCTAGGACTAGCACTGAGGAAGTGGAGCAGGCATGGTACTCTCGCGCTGTAAGGGTACATCGGCTGCGCTGATAGACGGACTTGAGCCTCTCTCAATTAGTAGACGACGTGAGACACATTTTACATAAGTACCGAAAGTAACACACATTCTACTACCGAACCGGTTATCAGGTCCTAGTATCGAAAAAGTTCCTAAAGTTTTGGTATACCGTGCTTCCGGGTAAGTGAAGACTCTACACACCAGGCCCATTCTAGTCAGCTGATTTGGCCGAGACAACATGGGACCAATGACGCAAGAGCCACCCGACAAGCTAGCTAGCAGGCTGGGGTTGCCATGCCTTCACAGAGCATGACCTTTCTCTGCTCCCAATAGAATGATAGAGAAAAGACGCACCCTCAAGTCCCTGACAGAGTAGCTGACTGAAGATGTGAAGAGGAGACCATTACAGACTATCAGTTTCACAATCAGTCAAACCCATGAATATGTTCTGGCAGAGAGGTATTTCCATGACGTATAAGGGAGGGAAATACTTTCTGGATTTCTTCATTCCTAACTCATTATTCTTAGAAATGATTAAGACGGGCTAGCTACAGTGCAAGAGAATGGGCCAAATCATAAAAATATATGAAGTGTTTTTATTCATGATTTGTAAGTAGCTATTAAAAATGGTAAATCTGAGGTCAGTCAACAGTTGTGCTGCCTGCCCCCACGCCAAACATTGCCAACAGTCTGGTTGCCAATTGTCTGGTTGCTGCCAATACACTCACTCTGCCTCTGGGGTAAGCAGTCAGTGAAAATCTAATCAAAAACACTCACCAACATACTGTGTCAGGCCACAGTGTTTTTTGGGAACATCCAAATGTGCTCAAGCTGTGCCTAAAATCCCAGCCCCTCATTTTCCACTCACAGCCTCTCCAGGGAAGTCCCTGCAGTCTAAACAGAACAGCAGCAGCATACAGGCTACAGCAGCCAGCTGACTGGGCAAACTGGGGCTGCAGGCAACATCCACCCCATGTAACCTACTGGCTTTGATAGACAGACAGCCCTGTCTGTCATTGTGTATGACTGTGACTAGGCCAGGCTGAGATGCACAGACAGCGATGGCGACAGTATCACACACAGAGACAGACATGGCCCTTCCTCCTCCTCCGTATCTGACTCTCCCCTCAGAGGAGATGGAGGACCCAGTGGTCTGATCATTTCTAGCAGTCAGATGGGAGATTGGCGAGAGAACCGGTCTGGCTGACCTGTCTGAGGAGTCATTTAGTGGCTGCTGTGACCGGCTCACTGCCCAGCTCTCGCTACAGAATGATATGCCCACTAACGGCAATGGAGCCCAACATAATTTAGCTTGCTGAACAACATCGGGCACGTACACACACCTTGTCCAATTAGACCAAAGTGGGTCTAGCTCCTTGTGTGGCTACGGAGAGTTCAAAGGAAAAGAGAGAAGGTGGTGATGCTGGCATTCTCCAGTGGTTAGAATGTAGGGCAAGTCATGTAAATGATGAATGCTCCCAGCCTGCTCCACATCTAGCCCATCTCCAACTACAAGAAACACTACCAAGAGGTCCCTCTCTCAGAAATGGACTCCTGTTAATGAAGGGACGCACAACGTTATGGGAACATAACATGGTGGCAGGGCTACAGTGTTAAGGGCAGCAGAGTTTTATAGATATTAGTGAGTGAGGCTTCCAGGAATGCTGTTACGGGGTTCCATTGACAAGAATTAAAGTCGCCTTTGTCCTAGAATGATTTACACGGTTATCAGAACGTCACACCCCAGGGTAAGCCTACACAAAACGCAGGCCATATTTGAAGTGTTTCTAAAAAAACGATTGGAACCATTAACCTGTTTTGACCGCTAGGTTTGATTGGCATCATGACTCCTACTGTAGTACTCTATAGCTTACTGGCTAGTTAGTGGCAATTGAAAAGTTAATGTACAGTACATATTATAAATTGAAATCTCATGGCGCTGCATCTCCTTAATTCATGCAAATAGCCTCGTAGAGCTGTATGTTAATGATCACAGAGCGGGACCCTGGCAGGAATATGGAAGGGCAAGGTGGGGGGCGGTGGGACCTGTCTTGTTGGCAGAGGGCTGAAGAATAGATCTGGGTGGTAGAACAGGATGACATGTTGTTTCAGCAGAGAGTTGCCAGACGGTGCAGACAGCTGTGTCAATGATAAACAGCCTCTTTTCCCAACAACTGACTCAAACTACCTGCGTATTACGACCTAAACTGATCAAAACGACAGTTGAAACAATCAATCTTGAGCCTCTGCACATGGCGTCAAGTCAGGGTTGTTATCCTAAAATCAGTGCAAAAAAATGTACATTGCTATGTCACTTGGATTGTGGCAACATGTCCAAAGGTGTGTGAGACACCAGATTCACTCTGTTCCATTTCCTATATAGGTTATTGATTCCTTAATCCCCTCCCTAGGTGTAGAAATCAATACTTTTCAGTCTGACACACTTGCTGTTGGGGCTGGGAATTGCCAGGGACCTCACGATACGATATTATCACGATACTCAGGTGCCCGATACTATATGTATTGTGATTTCTATATATTGCCATTCAGTCTTCCATACATATTGCTCACCATGTATGCTGCAGAGGGACAAGAGCCATGAGAAAACAAGTTTTGAAAAGTACTTGGAACAAATGGTCTCGACATTTTAAAAAGGAGACGGAGAACAAGCTATAAAGGAAAAATACTAGAGTTTTGGTGCAGGGACAAGGACTAGTGCAAAGAATATTGCGATATATCGTCAAAAATAATATCCTGATACACTACATGACCAAATGTACGTGGACATCTCATTCCAAAATCATGAGCATTAATATGGAGTTGGTCCCCCCCTTTGCTGCAATAACAGCCTCCACTCTTCTTTCCACTAGACCTTGGATTATTGCTGCAGGGACTTGCTTCTATTCAGCATTTGGCACTGATGTTGGGATATTAGGCCTGGCTCGCAGTCAGCGTTCCAATTCATCCCAAAGGTGTTCGATGGGGTTGAGGTCAGGACTCTGTGCAGGCCAGTCAAGTTCTGACACACCGATCTCGACAAACCATTTCTGTATGGACCTCGCTTTGTGCACAGGGACATTGTCATGCTGAAACAGGAAAGGGTCTTTCCCAAACTGATGTCACAAAGTTGGAAGCACAGAATCATCTAGAATGTCATTGTATGCTATAGCATTAAGATTTCCCTTCACTAGAACCAAGGGGCCTAGCCCGAACTATGAAAAACCGCCCCAGACCATTATTCCTCATCCACCAAACTTTACAGTTGGCACTATGCATTGGGGCAGGTAACATTCTCCTGGCATCCGCCAAACCCAGATTTGACCGTCAGATGGTGAAGTGTGATTCATCACTCCCAGAGTTCAATGGTGGTGAGCTTTACACCACTCCAGCCGACACTTGGCTTTGCGCATGGTGATCTTAGGCTTGTGTGCGGCTGCTTGGTCATGGAAACCCATTTCATGATGCTGAAGTTGCTTCCAGAGGCAGTTTGGAACTCGGTAGTGTGTGTTGCAACCAAGGACAGATGATTTTTACACACTTCAGCACTTGGCGGACCCATTCTGTGAGCTTGTGAGGCCTAGCACTTCGTGGCTGAGCCACTGTTGCTCCTAGACATTTCTACATCACAATAACAGCACTTACAGTTGACCGGAGCAGTTCTAACAGGGCAGAAATTTGACAAACTGACTTCATTTGGAAAGGTGCCATCCTATGACGGTGCCACGTTGAAAGTCATTGAGCTCTTCAGTAAGGCCATTCTACTTCCAGTGTTTGTCTATGGAGATCGCATGGCGGTGTGCTTGATTTTATACACTTGTCAGCAACGGGTGTGGCTGAACTAGCTGAATCCACTAATTTGAAGGGGTGTCCACATACCTTTGTGTTTTATATAGTGTATGTAACTGTATCAGTTGAGTTCCCCATCACTACTTGCTCTCCTCCTGTGTGTAAACCCTCCCATCACTGTGAAAGCAGCCAAGAAGTTCTCTCTCTCCTTCCCAGAAGATCTGCACTGATGGCCCATGACTCATAGTTTCTCCTCGCCCCTGTGACTCACCTATTCTAGGGCTGTAAATATAGGTGTGTGTCTGTGAGTAGAGATGGCAGGTTTGTGTTCCTGTTCACACTGATTTACACAACCGGTCCCTTCAAGTAGACGCCTGTACTGGTCGCAGTGTGCGTTCTGCTCAGCTCAGAGCAGTGTGTTGCCACGTCTGCTGCCTGAAAAGAGCTGGGTTGTGGATATGTAACGGTTAGCAGGTCAAAGAGACGTGGATATGATTCTGTACAGAACAACCTTTTGCAGTTAAATCTATGCATGTCTTAATTTAAGCTCACTAGACCTAAATCACAATGCTGTTTACCTCTGTGTGGGCTTTCACAACTTTAGTGGAAGTTTCTTGGCTTTACTCTCATGAATCCAATGAAATCCCAAGTAAGGTGTGTGTGTGTGTGTGTGTGTGTGTGTGTCTGTCCAGAGGACATTGTGAGCAGCTCATTATTCATGCTAGGACTGGGGCAGTTTTTTTCCCTGGTCTTCGTCAGTACAGGGAGCCCGTTGGAAGCCAATAACCCTATTTAGCTCCTGAGCAAAGCTCTGCTGTATTTAATAAGGCCTGCCGTTAGGAATGTTTGGGAAAATGTATAAAGCCCCAGTGTGTGTTTAGGAAATGTGTTTTAATAATTGGCCTGCCAGCCAGCCGCGACCATGTTCCCTGCCATTCGGCATCCGGGGAGAAATGTCACGTTTGGTCCTCCTGCTGAGATGGACGGGGGGGGGGGGTCTAGGGTTATTGCCATAGAGGAGACCGACAGACTGGATTACAAACTGCATCAGACAGTGTTGCCTCTCTCTCTGTTAGTATCTTGGATCAAGATGATTCTGAGTTTTTCAATGCTATAGGCCTATACACTGATCGGCTTACAACCTCACAGAACAAGTTCAATGCCAATTACACTGGATTAAAGCCAACTTGTCAGACAACAGAACGAGGGCCCTGGAAGTGGAGAGGCCTGTATAAACGGCACTCCTTCTCTCTCAGGATTTGTCTTCAGCCTGGGAGAGGAGTGTGCCCTCTGACCTGCTGGAGCTAGCCCTGAGAGAAATGGAACCTGCTGATCCTACTGCAGGCTGGAGCTGGCCCTGAGAGAAATGGAACCTGCTGGAGCTGGCCCTGAGAGAAATGGAACCTGCTGGAGCTGGCCCTGAGAGAAATGGAACCTGCTGGAGCTGGCCCTGAGAGAAATGGAACCTGCTGGAGCTGGCCCTGAGAGAAATGGAACCTGCTGGAGCTGGCCCTGAGAGAAATGGAACCTGCTGGAGCTGGCCCTGAGAGAAATGGAACCTGCTGGAGCTGGCCCTGAGAGAAATGGAACCTGCTGGAGCTGGCCCTGAGAGAAATGGAACCTGCTGGAGCTGGCCCTGAGAGAAATGGAACCTGCTGATCCTACTGCAGGCTGGAGCTGGCCCTGAGAGAAATGGAACCTGCTGATCCTACTGCAGGCTGGAGCTGGCCCTGAGAGAAATGGAACCTGCTGATCCTACTGCAGGCTGGAGCTGGCCCTGAGAGAAATGGAACCTGCTGATCCTACTGCAGGCTGGAGCTGGCCCTGAGAGAAATGGAACCTGCTGGAGCTGGCCCTGAGAGAAATGGAACCTGCTGGAGCTGGCCCTGAGAGAAATGGAACCTGCTGATCCTGCTGCAGTTCTCTTAACATTAAAATGTAAAGCCACATCCTGTCTAGGAGGCTCTGTTCACAGCACTGGGAGATCGTTTTTCTTATTTCAGGTCCTTGATTAGGCTCTGTTCAAAACTGTATAGAAACTACACTGTTTTCACATTTATTTTGTAGCTTATTAAGGACATGGGCTTGTTATGTCAACACATCGTAAACCAAATTACATGCAGCGGCTGCCTGGCCTGTTTCTGTGCCAAAGAGCAGAGAACTGAATTTGAAGAGTGTTGTTGGCTTGGCTATTTGACTCGATATAGTCAACAGGAAGCAATTTTCCAACACTGCATTGATATTCCTCAGAGTATTTTCCACAGAAGCAAATAAATAACAGCTGTTGTAATGAACCAGTCTGTCCTTTTACTGTCAATCCCGTTTTAGACTTCTGTTATCCCTCTGGACTATTGGCACTGCAGGAGAGATTAACTATGACCTTCACAGGCAGCATGACATTGAACACATTCTCAAGCCCTGCACCTGAAGTCCTGCTCCTCTCCTGGCCCTAAGCATCATCAGTCCGATGAGGATCTGCCTCTGTCTGATAAATGGACTCTGTTCACTGTGTGTCTGCGGTGGGCTGGGCTCAGGGGACCTGTTGGTGACAGCAGTTCCAGTTCCACTGCCTGGTGTCCTCCTTCTGCCTGAGGAAACTTGGAGGTGGATTAGAGGGAGAAAGAGAGACTGCCTGGTTCTGCCATGGAGGGAGTGCCCTGGAGGAGACGACCCACTTTCTGTCTGACAGAAACCTGTCTGGAGACGACCTCCTTTCCTCAGACTCAGCCTCCCCTCCAGGACCGCAGAAGGTTATCATAATACAGCCTTCCTTAATCAATAAGTCATAAAAGGCTTTTAGGCCGTTAGGAGGAGGAAGTGTCTGCGATACCTGAACCTCCCACTGAGGCTGAAACAGATGTAGATGTCTTACGAGAACCTTGAGTTGAACTTAAGAGTTTGACGTTTTTCCCAATAGCAAGTGGTAGCAAAGGAATGGTGCCCTATGCTGCTGCAGGACAATTGGTCAACATCAAATCAACGGACTTAATCTAATGTTATGCACCAATTTGATCCAACAGAGGAACTTGATGAAATTTGTGCTCCAGTAAATCTGTAATTCACCTCATTAGTAACTAGGAACAATGCTGTATGTGTGTTTCTCTAGTCAGTGGTTGCTAATTTGTTGTTGTTGTTGTGTTGCAGAGGGAGATGAAGGAGCAGCTGGCCACTCTGCAGGACAGTGAGAAGGGACACACCGAGGCCTTGAAGCTACTGCAGAGACAACTCACTGAGACCAAGGTAACAGACACACTTCTCTACTCCGTGAGACCGAGGTAACACACACCAAGCACACAAATTCACTTAGACCAAAGTCACTTACAGTATAGAGAGCCTTTTGACCTATATGAGACCAAGGTAAAGCACCAGTGTGTCCTGTCTCTCTCTACCTCAGTCTCTCCCACAGCTGAGAGTGAGACTCCAAACAGCAAATTGGTTCATTAAGCATCTCTTTAATCTCAACAACTTGTTTTAACCAGCGGAGCCAGCGCATCCAGTCGATACAACAGCTTCTCCTCTTCTTTTCATTCTGGCTCAGCTCTCCCCCTTAAGCGTCTTTGAGCTGTATCGGTCAGAGAGGGAGGGCTCTCTGACAGATGGGGTTTGTGCCGTCAGCGGTATTTGTCATTTGGGATCCATCGTTCTTCCTGCTGTTTACATGCTGGCTGTCCACTGGCATGCCAGCCAAGCCAACTCCCTCCTGTCTTCCTGTTCTGTCCTGTCTGCTTGAGTTCTGCAGTGCAAGACTTTACTTTACCCTGGCTCTGTTCCAGAGAGACAAACCTGCCTGCTTCCACTGCCATCAACTCCAACTGAGTGCCAGCTGCAGGTCTCCATTATAAATCAGCCCATCTCATTAGGTTTGCATCCATTTGTCCGAGGTGACGTGCGTTGCCTGGAAGAGGGCCATAAATTGATCTCTTTGCCTCACAGATGCATTTAGGTTTATGACAATGAATTGCTCTGTTGTTCTCTTAGTTTTCGGGCTTGACCTCACACCGACACCAAAAGGAAAATTGATTAGTAGGATCAAACCCTCAAACACCCATAATCCTCTCTGCCCCTCTCTCACCGGCAACATGGTGCTGAAACGGAAACTTTGAGCAGGGTGGTGTGAGGCTGCCATTACCATTGTTTTGGGTGTGACACTTAAACGTCCACTAATACTGCTGTTTGTCACTTAATTGGTTTATATTGGTTCTGGTGCTCTAGTTTAGTTCCAGCCCTGGGCCCATGTGTTTAGGGATGTCCCCTCCCCCGTCTGAAGAGCAGATGTTGTCTGATTCCCAGGCCCCGTGGGGGTTCGCCTGATAAGCACATGCTGCTGCTCTGAGACCCAGCCTCCTCTCCCTGTAGGCTTAATATGGGCTTTAAATATTCCTCCTACCACAGCCATAACACCCTGCTGGGACCTGGCACAGGCCTCATCAGTACTGTCCTCCTCTCTCTGTCACCAGGTGGAGGAGAGCAGCCCACCTTAACACGTCCCATCTGTACTGGAGATAAATGATCTTAATAGGCTAAGAGCTCCCAGCAGCGCAGAGATAATATCTGCCTGCTTCCAGGTTCCTACTGGAACAGGAGGAACAGGCATGCTGCTGGAGGGAGATTGACTGATTGATTGATCGCAGGCAGTAGTAATAAAACCCAGATTATAATGCTACTGCCCCTATTCTTCTGTACTCCCCTGTGATGGAGAGGAGTAGAGGGGTCATTCCACCAATTGAGTACCTTTTGGGTAGTGTAGTTTTAGTTTGCTTAATTTGAACATTCTGTCATAAAGAGCACATGTTCAACATAAATTAAATGCATGTTTTCCCATCCCTAGGTTGCATTAAAAAACGACTGGTAAGTGCCTACTACGTGCCAAATAAAGTACCAGGGTTGACTGTAACAGGGTTGACTGTAACAGGGTTGACTGTAACAGGGTTGACTGTAACAGGGTTGACTGTAACAGGGTTGACTGTAACAGGGTTGACGATTTCATCTTAAATCAGCCATAAATCCTTTATTGACAGGGGGAATGGAAGCTTGTTGTGTGCAACAGAGCGGAGCAATTGAATGCAAACTTTAAAAAAACATATTTATAATTAACTTGTTAAAACATTTCTAGCCTGTCTACCTGTTGGTAACAGGTTTGACGTGTTATGCTCGACCCACTCAGTTTTCCACCACAAAACACCAGAAAATGGCCAAAAAGAGTAGAATCTGCTTTTACACTATGTTGACTATTCAATGTTTCTTTTGAGTAAAAAAAAAAGAATTGTTTTACCATATTAAAACAAGAGTTCAGCTCACGTAACAAGATTGAACTTAAAATGAGGGACAGACATTTCATGTGATAAGATGAATCACTAGTCACTTTAAATATATAATATTCTTCAGAGGTGACTTTGTCAAAACAATAAAATAACTAGGGCTTTACATTTACCACATTTCCAGCCACTGTTTTTATGTGATTATAGTCATACCAGATATATTTTTAAATCACTACAGCTGTGATGGAAACAGTACGTTTCGGTACAATTTTATAAATGTCGACAGAATTTGATCGTTCGACATCGGGATCTTTTTGTGTCTGTAAAATGTATTATGTGAGAGATGGTGGAAACCTTTTTTTTATGAGCAAATATTGATATAATAAACCATCATATCGAAGTCAACTTGGGTTTCGCGATGATATGGTGTGTGGTCCTCCCACTACGACTCAGAGAAACATGCAGTTTATTAGGCTACAGATTAAATAAGTTACGATGAACTTCACAGGATGGTGAAAGTGCCCAGTGATCTTGATGCTCCTTTCCAATAAATATCAAGGGTCTTATTCTGGTGATGTGATTGATGCTTGACTTCCGTTTTGACAAATTAAAATACATTTAACCATAATAATCTCATCATGTAGACTAGCCTACCCGCAGTGTATCTGCGAGCTGTTGGCTAGAGCGAACGACCCAGAGTAGGCACGTTTACTATTTAACGCAACAGTTTCTGTGTCTCAGTCCAGTTGAAAATGCGATGTAAACGCATTGAACTTTTAGATTTTATTTTGGTACATGAAAGCTTAAGCGGAAAAGTACATTTTTGTGTGCACTGAATTGTATCCACAACAAGTCCGTTTGGTGGAAACACCACTTGTGGGAATTTTCATATTTTGTTAAATGCGGCTTTTCGTCAATTGGATGTCTCCGATGACAACCGAACTGACGACATATTCATTAAGTACCACCGCATATGTTCAATTGATCGGATTGCCAGAATATAGTTTGTCTATATTAAAAGGCACTTAATTTAATATAACAGGTTATATTCCACATTGGTTTACAATTTCTACTTAAAATATCAAAGGGACACAAAAGGCACTCTTTTTGTGGAACGACCCAGAGACTTCTAGAACTGGTTTATCAGTAAACTACCAGAACTTTGATGTCTCAAGGATTTCATGTAATTTATCACAAGACATCTAGTGGCCTTTTTTGGTACTTCAGATTATCACAGGTGTCTGTACTTATCTCTTGCCCTCTGTGTGGCTGTATCACACGTAAAATGTATGAAATAATTTTATAGTACATGTTTAATAACAACTGCAAAACATTATCCACCTATAAACCATCAACTTAGTGAATACCAATGGGGTTTAATACTTGGTGTTTATTCGGATCCCCATCAGCCACTGCAAAAGCGCCAGCTTCTCTTCCTGGGGTCCACATGACATAATACATAGCACAGAACATTATTAGTAACGGACTGAAAAATGAGTGTTTCAGCATGAAATATGTATTTTTATTCACATTTTTTTTTACACACTTAGTAAAATGAATATGTCAAACTGGTGACAGTTGTGAAAAAAGTCAATAGTTGGATGAGTTGCAGAGGTAATTTAAAAAAATGCCATTGTTGATTAAATGTTTTTTCATTAAGAGAAAATAGCCTATCTAATAGACACTCATGGACAATATGGACACAGATATAACTAAATTAATACTATATTGGCTAATATTTCTAATGTGATCCTGTGTTGTGTGTTGTATAATGTGAAGGGGAAGAAGAAAGAAAACGGTAGATTTTCATTTAATTCCCAAAATGACTGAAGTTGCCGGTAACTTTGGTAAATTACCGGGAGCTTTGTAACCCTAACGACAACAGAGCATAGAATGTTCGACAAAGATAATGTTTCCTCTGTAGAGACGGACAGAAGCCCTGAGTGAGAAGCTGCTCCCACTCCAGTTGTTACTGGACTGAGCGTATAGATCCTCTGTTTTGTCTAGTCCGCTACTGCTGTTAGCATTGGAGGTGATTCATTTCCGCTACACTATAAATAAATTAATCAAACTCTCTCCTCAGCTTCTGCTCCTTTCCACCTTATCAACAGCCCTGCTCTTTCTATAATAGCATCCGTTTATCTGACTATTCGCAGGCCTTGTAAATGTTGCCTTGAACACACAGCTAGTCTGTCCCCAGTCGACCCCACAGCATCAGCCTCTTTAAAAAATGCTCTCCATCTCACAAGCAGTGTCACCATTAAAACGGCACACTTCCACTGTCCCAACCTTACACTGAGCTTTGCCCTATTTAACTCCTAATTCGATCTGCATAGGCTGTTCTTATGATAGTACATTTTGTATTGAGTTAATCAGTGTTGGATGATCTATAACAGCAGAGGGGGATTTTATGTCCTTAGAAGCCCTGCCTTTGACTGGTAGCCAGATTTTTTTTTCAATTAATGAGTTCACATTTACATAATCGTTAGGCTAGGTGATAAAAGCTTTTTAAGCCCTGGGGTGGCTGACTTTCATCCAACTAAGAGTGACAGAGGCAGAATACATTTTGTTATTGGTGTGTTTAATGCTTGGAGCACAACCTGCACATTAATCCTAAATAACCAACCTCTCATCTCTCTCTTATCCCTCTCTCGCTCTCATTCCAGTCGTCGGCCAAGGGCCTGCGTGCGACCATCGGCGAGGCATTTGAACGCCTGCAGCGGTTCCTGCGAGAGCGCCAGAAGGCCATGCTGGAGGAGCTGGAAACGGACACGGCGCGCACCCTCTCCGACATCGAGCACAAGATCCAGCGCTTCAGCCAGCAGCTGCGTGACGTCAAGGAGGGCATCGGCATCCTGCAGGAGCGCCTCAACGAGACGGGACGCCACGACTTCCTGGAGGGCGTGGCCCTCACCTCCGAGAGGTGCTCTGCTTACTGTCTGACTGACCTTGGATCAGCTCTTCTTCCAAAAAGCCACAGTCCTAAACTTTTGTAAGATGGCACGCTGTCTGAGGTTATGTTATACTCCCCTCCCGACATAAGACCATCCCCTGAATGTAATGAATGTAACCCATTCTGCTCATCGTCAGGATACCGATAGTGATACTAATAGTGATAGCTTGGAGAGAAAGTGCAGAGTTAAGCAACTCATTGATATACCAGACTCATTATTTTAAATCGGGGAAAGAGGGTGCTCAGGGATTGCGTTAGAGTATTTAAGATCTTAGAAGGGGTTGATAAGGTGGACTGAGGAAGTTGTTGCGTCAGAATGCTTTCTAATTGTAGCCGACCACGACCGGGAGACCCATGAGACGGCGTATAATTGACCCAGCATCGTCCGGGTTAGGGGAGGGTTTGGCCGGATGGGATGTCCTTGTCCCATCACGCTCTAGCGACTCCTTGTGGCGGGCCCGGGCGCATCTGACACATTGGTGCGGCTGGCTTCCGGGTTAAAGCGAGCGTTGTGTCAAGAAGCAGTGCGGCTTTGCAGGGTCATGTTTCAGAGGACGCGTGGCTCTCCACCTTCGCCTCTCCCAAGTCCGTACGGAAGTTGCAGCGATGGGACAAGACTGTAACTACCAATTAGATATCACGAAAATTGGGGAGAAAAAGGGGTAAAAAGTACAAAAAAGAAATGCAAAAAAAAAGACTACTTTCTAACAAACGGTCCAGTGGGCATTGACAGGAATGAGTGAAGAATGAACTGATATACAGGTTTGCCTCCTCATGAAGTCACAACGATTCCAGGAAGTGTAGTACTGGCAGAAACCCGTGGAAAATGTGAGAAAAGACTTGACAAGGTTGTGTTTTCTCCTCAGGGTAACTCTCACAGACTCACAGCAGGTGAATTGTTAGCTTTGCATAACTTTTTGTTTCAATGTTCCTCAGGCTTGTCGGTGTACAGCTGTGCAGCCCAATGGTTCCCAGGCAGGGTTGAGAGGGGGGGTTCAAGGATGCATGTGGGAGGAATGAGAATGACTAATGTGGGGGTGGATACTGTAATAGCGTTTCAGCCCCCCCCCCCCCCCCCCCTCCCACCTCCATCACCCATCAATCTACACTGCTGTAGAATATTACGTGGGCATCCAGAATCTGACAGATACTTTTATCAACAACGAACAGCGAAAATAGAGCAATGACTAGAGACGTCTCTCAGAGAGAGCAAAGAGATGTGAAAGTAGCGTGATAGTTGACATTGATCGTTCTTCTCCACCTACAGGATAAAAGGAAAGATACATGAGACCAATCTAACATATGAAGATTTCCCGACCTCCAAGTACATGGGGCCCCTGCAGTACACAATATGGAAGTCTCTCTTTCAGGATATTTCACCAGGTATGCACCATCTACGTTAACCCTCACATAATTCAACTGTGTAACAGCATTCGCTTCACCAGGAGTGTCTTGTGAATTGTTCGATGCACCCAAGTACCCCAGCCCAAGTACCTCAGCACATCATTCAGTTATGTTACAAATCATTGTCTCCACCCTGGATTTTTTACTCCAAAGGGTGCTCTTAAGCGAGGTATCTAACCCTAATTGCTCCTGTAAGTCGCTCTGGATAAGAGCGTCTGCTAAATGACACGCATGTAAAAATGTAGCATAGATTTGGGTTTAAATTGGGCTCTGATTGATGCCTTGGAAACCTTGGAAAAGACTCCCACAGTGTGAGTTAATCCCGCGTTCAAATATCTGGGATGTTTGTGAGTTCTGTGAGAAAATGGTGGCTGGAGGGCTGAGATGCCCTTCGCTGTCAGGAAAGCCGATGAAGATCTTTCTCCTTTCTTCTCCCTCTTCCTGTTCTCCCTGAGCCCACAGCCATCGCTCACTCTCACAGAAGGTTATTTAAAACGATGCACTCAATTCTCTGTCAATTCTCTCATTTTGGCCTTCTGAAGCTGGAGAGAAGGCCGAGTGGTTTCTTGGCCTCCCTTGACTGCTTGCCAAATGGAACAATTGGTTCAGATCCATCAACACTGGCTGCCACGGTGACAACAACAAACCCTTTTCTTCCATCATCCCTCTCGCTCTCTCTGCAGATGATAGTTTAGGGGAATAATAGTAGTCTACCTCTCTTCTTCTCTCAAACCCAGTGTTACCAACTAGAAAATGTTACCAACTAGAAAATGGCATACGTGTGCATGACTTGAGTGTATGAATGCTTGTGTTTGTTGTGTGTGTGTGTGTGTGCAACAGAGATGATGGCATTTTCATGAATTGATTGAAACACACACACTGCCTGGCGACGCTGTTGCGTAGGGGAAAACATTTGTCCTGCCTGCTGGCTAGTGGCAAGGCCACCTGTTTTTGTACTGCGTGATATAAACACTGAAGATCAAGGGGGGAGATTTGGAAAATTCCTTTCTCTGTTCTGTTTTAAACCAGCTCTATGTATGGGAGTGAGTGAGGAGAACAAGCTGCTATTGTTCTCCCAGCTCATTTTTCCATAGAACCAGAAAAAAAAGAGACTGAACCCAGTGCGACAACCACACTCCCTCCCTAACCCACAGTTAACCCACAGAACGACATTTTAGCTAGCTGCCTCCAGCCCTGCCAAGCCAACACAGAGCTGTGGAGACATGCGCCTCCCAGCTCCATTTCCATAGCTTTGCATGTCGTTGTGCAGTATCGATGTGTAGTGGAGGCCGAGGTCATTTTGAATGCTTACTCCATAAGCGGTTTCCCTTTTGTAGCATAATGTCGAAGGTTATGAACCAACAGTCCCAAACATGGCTCATGTAAATACTCTTCATGAGGTCTTCATTTCCTTAAATATGATTACAGTAGATGCTGGGCAATAGGGTGTATTACAAGAGTGGATTATTAGGCTACTCATCAGTCATCCCAAATTCCAACACCATGACAGTCCCTTATTCTCCTCCTGATAGGGACCTTCAGCAGCACCGGCTCATTTGATTGGTAGAGCAGAAACACCAGGCACAGACACTGACTGACCACTGTAGACAGATACTGTGCCAGTGACTCAGCTCCTCCCTCCAAACAGAATGTCCTTGGTCCTCTCCCAGACGCCTGATGAATCACTTTTAAAGATAACATTTAGAAAATCAATTTGTATGCACTTTCCTTCAGATCCCCTCTCCAGTTCAGTGACTGGCTGAAACGGGATGCCAGGACATTTTCACTGCCTCAGCATAAAAGTCAGACAGTACAGCGGCGATGGTGACAAATGGAGTGCAACGAATGACACCGCCGTTCTGGAGCTAGTGTCTGTCTGAGGGAGCGTCCTCATAACATATTTATGTTTCTCATATTGGTAAACAGTAGGGAAGAATATGCCCTTATCTGTATCCTGTCTAACTGGCTTTATCTGGGCTTGCCCTGTCAGGTTGTCTCTGGTGTGTTTTTGAACTGTCTTCATTCTCTCTCTCTCTCTCTCTCTCTCTCTCTCTCTCTCTCTCTCTCTCCGTAGTGCCAGCAGCTTTGACCTTAGACCCCATCACAGCCCACCAGAGACTCATCCTATCAGATGACTGCACCATCGTAGCCTATGGTAACCTGCACCCCCAGCCCCTGCAGGACTCCCCGCGGCGCTTCGACGTGGAGGTGTCTGTGCTGGGGGCCGAGGGCTTCGGCTCCGGGGTGCACTACTGGGAGGTGATGGTGTCAGAGAAGACCCAGTGGATGATCGGCGTGGCCAACGAGACGGTCAGCCGCAAGGGCAGCATCCAGATCCAGCCCAGCCGCGGCTTCTACTGCGTCGTCATGCACGACGGCAACCAGTACAGCGCCTGCACCGAGCCCTGGACCCGTCTCAACGTCAAGAGCAAGCTGGAGAAGGTGGGCGTGTACCTGGACTACCCCAAGGGCCTGCTGGTGTTCTACAATGCTGACGACATGTCCTGGCTGTACACCTACAGGGAGAAGACTTTCCCGGCCAAGCTCTGCCCCTACTTCAGCCCCGGGCAGAGCCACGCCAATGGCAAGAACGTCCAGCCGCTGAGAATCAACACTGTGCGTCTATAAGAGCCACACACAGGGTCACTCTACAGATCGGCTCGCTCACCTCAACCCTCCCTGAGGATAGGATACCAACGATGATGACGTAACTAAGATCCTAAAGACGGCTCGTTTTTTTAAATGATGAGAGAGGGGGGGGGGACAGGGTGTTTGACTATGAAATGTTTAAAAAAATATATATAGTTCTGGTGTTCTTTCCGGGTCTCTGTTTTTGTCTTGCCTGTCGGTGTGGCTCCTCACTGATCTCACCAGGGAGGGACTATGTGGACATTGCTGCAGCATCATGGTTTCAACTGGAGCCCCGGTTAGCTTCTTCAGGGGTGGAAGGATAGAGAGACCCCCCGCTCCCCCAAGCCCCTCTGTCTGCATAGATGACGTCATCGCACCGTGGTTTCATAGTGGGATCTCTGTGCTGTGACTGAGGCCCACCTTGAACAGGCCCATGGGCTCTGCTCTCCTTCCAAGGCTCCAGACTGACTGACAGACGGCTGCTCGGTCTGTATCTCTCAGCAGCCAGACATTTTGAAACCGGGGGCCACCTTTCTGTTAGGCTTGTTTGCGGAATATTTCTGACAACGCTCTGCTCCTTTTTTCTTTGGCACAGATCGCAGTTGTGAGCGAAAGCCTATCGGTGTAGCAGTGAGTGCTGTTCCATGTCCTCCCCGGTGAACCTGTACACTTTACTGATGGAAATGATGTCGCATCTCTTGATTCCTTTCCCTCAGGACACACGTCCAGTTTTCCACAGTCGACACTTTCGAGTCAGTCCAAGTGCTGGACGTGGCTGAAACTCGTCATTTGACAACGGCAGCCTCGTGGTCTGTGTGCTCTAGTGATGGTCACTCTGTGCGTGGTCACTGTTGTGGTGCTTGCTGTCCTCACCCTTCCCTCGTTTCCCTACACCTCTCTGTCTCGTTTGGGGTTCCTGGAGAGGTTGTGTGTGTGTGTGTGTGTGTGTGTGGCATGAAAATGTGTTTCGCTGTGCAAGTGGGGAACTCTCTTCCCCCCCACCGGGTGGTTTCTGTTGGGTTCTTCCATTCCAGCATGAGAGCTCTACTCTACCTGGCATGTACCTATGTTACATATTTGTTTGTACTTTTATTTTTAGCAGGTTAGTCTCGTTTTGAGATGAACATTCTCTTTTGCAAGAGAGATCTGGCCAAAATAGCAGTACACAAAGTTGCAGACACGTTTACAAAATAAAACAAAGCACTACAGTTGGAAAAAAAGTGTGGTGCAACTAGGGACCGCAACCCCCCCTCCTAATTTGTCTGCTGGACAATGTAGTTACAGAAGCGTACATGTACAAAAAATCGCCATCATTGATTATAGCCACGAAAATAGCCTCTTCCTGACCTCAAAAGAAAAACCCAACTTAAGCCCAAGACATTCGATGTGGGGTTTTGAAAGTGAGACGCTCATCTATCTAGAAACCCAAGTTCTTGTAAGTTGCTACTCTGACTATATGTGGAAGAGGTGATGTTTTTATTTGTGAAAACCATAACTTTGTCTTGTCATTTAAAATCAACTTCAGCTGACAGCTTAGTTAGGACAATTGATGACATAACATCAAACTGAACACACTGAGTTCTATCTGATAGTTAACCTTTGAATCATGAGACTGCCCGATCAGATGATCCTATCCAAGTCTTTGCAACGCGTCATGATCAACGCCGTCGAATGCCTTTTTGACAGCTCGATGAAAAGGGAGACGGTGCCGTTTCTCGCCCCGTGGCATCAATAATATCATGAACAACTTTTGTTGCTGCAGTAGAAGAGCCATGCTGTTTTCTGAAACCTCCATTGGAACATAGATCAAACGTCATTGACACACAAACCTGTGGATTCCATCTCCCTGCCTCATCCCTCCCTCGACGTTGACATTATAGGTGTGAGAGGTTAATCAGAATAAATGAATCTTGACTTCTGCTCAATTACAGTTAGCCTATGGGGCAGAGACCACTGACAACTCGAGCAGCATGACGCTGGAATTAATGAGCTCTGGAAGGTCTTTAATCATTCTCTCTTTCTACACCAAATGCAACAATTTCATATATTTTTGTTCCGTGTAGTTTAATAACATTAAGGATATGAAAATGGCCAAAGAAAGCGATATTACAGTACATTATTATACTGCCTTGGACTGGACTGTTGGCATCTTGTTGGCAATGTTACATTTAGTTCCATAAGGCTGTTGCAGTGTAAACATAACACACCAATATATATTCTCTGAGGCCCAGGTATGTGTTGGCTTCTCTGCCCCATATGCACCAAGAGCTCTTGTTATTTCCTGGTTTAAGATGAGAGCTCTTGTCTCTTAACCAAGTCCAGCATTGAGAGAGCCTAGAGCCAGGGGGCGGGCTGTCTGTATGTTAGTGTGTGCTCATGTTGCTGGGATATATGCAGTTTCTTCAGAAAGTATTCATGCCCATTGACATATTCCACATTGTGTTAGTCTGAATTTACTTTTTTTTTTTAAGTTTTCCCTCACGATCTACACACACTACTCCATAATGACAAAGTGAAAACATGTTTTTAGAAATGTTTGCAAATTTAATGAAAATGAAATACAGATATCATTTGCGTAAATATTTACACCTGAGTCAACTACAGTTGAAGTCGGAAGTTTACATACACCTTAGCCAAATACCTTTCAACTCAGTTTTTCACAATTCCTGACATTTAATCCTAGTAGAGCTGGTATAACTAGGTTAGTAGATCTCCTTGCTCGCACATGCTTTTTCAGTTCTGCCCACAAATGTTCTATAGGATTGAGGTCAGGACTTTGTGATGGCCACTCCAATACCTTGACTTTGTTATCCTTAAGCTATTTTGCCACAACTTTGGAAGTATGCTTGGGGTCAATGTCCATTTCCGACCAAGCTTTAACTTCGTGACTGATGTCTTGAGATGTTGCTTCAATATATCCATGTAATTTTCCTGCCTCATGATGCCATCTATTTTGTGAATTGCACCAGTCCCACCTACAGCAAAGCACCCCCACAACATGATGCTGATGCCCCCGTGCTTCACGGTCGGGATGGTGTTCTTCGGCTTGCAAGCCTCCCCCTTTTTCCTCCAAACATAACGGTGGTCATTATGGCCAAACAGTTATATTTTTGTTTCATCAGACCAGAGGACATTTATCCAAAAAGTACGATCTTTGTCCCCATATGCAGTTGCAAACCATAGTCTTGCTTTTTATGGCAGTTTTGGAGCAGTGACTTTTTCCTTGCTGAGTGGCCTTTCAGGTATAGGACTCGTTTTACTGTGAATATAGATACTTTTGTACCTGTTTCCTCCAGCACCTTCACAATGTCCTTTGCTGTTGTTCTGGGATTGATTTGCACTTTTCGCACCAAAGTATGTTCATCTCTAGGAGACATCTCCTTCCTGAGCGGTATGATGCCTGAGTGGTCAGAAGCTTCTAAAGCCATGACATAATTTTCTGGAATTTTCCTATCTGTTTTAAAGGCAGTCAATTCAGTGTATGTAAACTTCTGACCCACTGGAATTGTGATACAGTGAAATAATCTGTCTGTAAACAATTGTTGGAAAAATTACTTGTCATGCACAAATTAGATGTCCTAACCGACTTTCCAAAACTATAGTTTGTTAACAAGAAATTTGTGGAGTGGTTGATAAACGATTTTTAATGACTCTAACCTAAGTGTATGTAAACTTCTGACTTCAACTGTATGTAGAAGCACCTTTGGCTGCGACCTTTTTAGGTAAGTCCATAAGAGCTTTCCACCCCTAGATTGTGCAACATTTTCCCATTTTATTATTTTAAAAAGTATTCAAGCTCTGTCAAATTGGTTGTTGATCATTGCTAGACAATCATTTTCAGGTCTTGACATCGATTTTCAAGTAGATTTAAGTCAAAACTGTAACTCGGCACATTCACTGTCTTCTTGGTAAGCAACTCCATTTGGCCTTGTGTTTTAAGTTATTGCCCTGCTGAAAAGTGAAGTAATCGCCCAGTGTCTGGTGGAAAGCAGATTTGAGACAGGTTTTCCTCAAGGATTTTGCCTGTACTTGGCTCCATTCCATAGATTTTTTTATCCTGAAAACCTCCTCAGTCCTTAACGATTACAAGCATACCCATAACATGAGGCAGCCACCACCTATTTAAAATTACGGCCTACCCTGGACGACCAAATCACGACCGGATATGATACAGCCTGTATTCATTGCAAAAATGTTATTGCTTTACCACATTTTTTGCAGTATTACTTTAGTGCCTTGTTGCAAACAGGAAGCTAGTTTTTGAATATTTTTTTATTCTTTACAGACTTCCCTCTTTTCACTCAGTCAATTATGTTAGTATTGTGAAGTAATTGTTGTTTATCCATCCTCAGTTTTCTCCTATCACGGCCATTACACTCTGTAATTGTTTTCCTCTCCGGCAGCGGAGTTAGGAAGGACGCCTGTATCTTTGTAGTGACTGGGTGTTTTTATACACCATTCAAAGTGAATTAATAACTCCACCATGCTTAAAGGGATATTCAGTGTCTTTTTTTTTTTTTTTTTACCCATCTAACAATGGGTGCGAGCTATTCTTTGCGAGGCAATGGAAAACCTCCCTGGTCTTTATGGGTGAAACTGTCTGAAATTCACTGCTCGACTGAAGGACCTTACAGATAATTGAATGTGTGGGTTACAGAGATGAGGTAGTCATAAAAAAAACACTTATTGCACACAGTGACTGTGACTTGTGAAGCCAATTTCTATTCCTGAACTTATTTAGGCTTACCATAACAAAGCGGTTGAATACTTATTGACTCAAGACATTTCAGCTTTTCAGTTGTAATTAATTTGGAGAAATGTCTCAAAACATAATTTCACTTTGATATTGTGGGTAGGCCAGTGACACAAAAACGTCTCAATTTAATACATTTTTAAATTCAGGCGCTGTAACATTTGGGAAAAAGTCAAGGGGTGTGAATACTTTTCTGAAGGCACTGTATGTTCTGGCCTCTTGTCTGTGAGGTGCAGTGATAAAAGATCCCCCTATATCCCTGCTCTTGCATCCGTGTGTCTGTGTGTGTCTTGTCTGTGTTTTCCACTTTAAAGAACTGGGGCAGTGCCCTGCTTTGTTGGATGCGTTGTTGGTGTGTTCTGATGACTATGTGCAGTATGATGCAGATCCCTGTGGGGTCTAATAAAAGCAAGACTGCTGTCCGGTGATATGGATAAGAAGTAGAAAGATGATTATTGTGGGGTGGTGGTGGGTAACTGGTATTGGTGGTGGTGATGATTTATAATACCACTTTTAATGATTGTGTCGGGATGTTGGTGGCTGTGCAACCATCATTGTGCGAACCCACACTGGTGTGCTTGTTACCCGTGGTTCCTGAGAAATGTTTTAATGTACAATTAAAGAGTGGCAAAAAAACAACATGCTTGTTTGACTTTCTTTTAGAAACACTGATTTAACATACTAGTACATTAACATGTAGTACTAATGGATTTGTCGGGGCTCAGTCCTTTGACAAAATGCAAGTGAAATGCTTTCTCAGACCATGTTTAACAGAATCATTACTAGAGCAGCTAGAATCTATCAGAATTGTACCGAATGGGATGAGGCAGTGCTTGCTGGTGTACATTCTGTGTGAAGGTGCATATTTCAGCTGAGTTGTGCCAAATCCCAGCCCTGTGAAAGAGCCTCTGACAAGCCAGAGAGGATGTACTCCCTTTGTTCCTCCCCTTCTCATGCTGAGGCATTTCTCAACTAGATTAATACAAAGCTGAGAGTAACCCTGTGATGGATCACACTGTCTGAACACAAGACAACCTCACTGCAGGGCATGGCCTTATTGTGCTGTATGCAGGGCTGATCCCTCACTCACTGTCTCTCTGTCTGCTGTCTGTGAGGATGCCTGGAGATTGGAGAATTCCTACTAAAAAAGGCCAGCCCACTCATTCTCATTTTTTTAAATGAAACCATTGTATAAAGTGAACATCGGAAGCGAGAAGCAGCGGTTTGCCAGCTATTCGATGTCTGTGCCGTTGTTGGAGTAAAGGTTATGCTTGTAGCGTGACATTACTTCATGTTCCATTGTACGTGCTAATTCAGGGCTGATTGAGTCCAGTTGCATCATTATTACAGAGGAGCTGTGGACCTGGCAGCAGAGCAGTTAACAACCGTCAATCAGTCACCCCAGGATCAGATCTCAGTACTTCTCCTCTACAGTATTTAGTTCTCCTCTCACTTACACTCCTGTAAAGGCGCGGACTATCGAACTTCAACTCAGGACAATTTGTCCATTCAAATAAAATGTTTTTTTTTTGTTGCTATGGGGAGATCTTTAAGAAACCCTCACCATTTAATACAGGTACATGTGGTTCAGCTATGGGTGTAGTGTGAGCTTTTGGCTTCATTGTCTTAAGAACAGTGAGCTGATGGTAAGCAGGGCTGTTCTCTCACAGGTACCATAACTGTAGTGACTGAATGAGCTGGAGAGCAAGCGTTCACTATCAAAGCAAATTATGCCATAGACACTATGAGTAGACCACATACATTGTGTGTGTTTGTGGCTAGAGTTGAGATCAGACTCGAATGAGTACAGAGTTGAGTGATATCTGCACAAAGGCGCATTCAGAACAGAATCGTGTTTTTGTTGTAAATGCAGCGCCTGAAGGGCATATTCAAGTCTTATACGGCAGTAATGGTTGTTTGAGATGTTTTGCGTGGGAGTGATTCTGCCCTAGAGGTGACCACAGAGGACTTAAAGTAACAACAACCGAAAATACGGGAATGTAGCAGGTGATTTGTCAGTTCAAATATGTATTTATATAAAACCAACACAAACCCTTTTCTCAACACGTGATGTGCTTCAGAAATAAGAAAATAACAAAAGAAATCCACAAATAATATAAATTCAATGTAGCATTTTCACAAACACTAATATTGCGTAATATTCCACTATTCATGCATTTTTCGGGTGCCATTTAAAGCGGCAGCGCTCTTTTTCGGCCACAATGTCTATCGTCCATACAGAATGGAATGACTTTAACATACGAAAGAGAATCATTTCATACAGTTTCTCAAAGCTGATTTCTTTCTATCACGTGGATTGTTGTGTACTCTTAGATATGTGGCAGTGTCACAGTGTATTGAGAATTAACCACACACAGATTAAGCGTATGTTAATAGCATCCCTGATTGCCGCGTTGTGCATTTCTACATTAGCATCGTATTTGGGATTTTGCATCTTGTGGAATGAGGGCTGCATTTCCCCAATGCATGTAACACCTTACTTCATGCCTGGGACTCATATTCCTTGTACGCTTTTTGATTAGTCCATTCATTTGAATAAATAATTTGACCCAGTACAGATATTATGTTCAGCTAGCAAGGAAATTAACAGAATCACTGAATTCTTGATTGAATCAAACTGCCCTGTGGCAGAAGTAGCAGCTAAGACATTTCCTCATCGTTTCATCGGCTCCTGAGCTTAAGTTTGTCAGTGCTAAACACACACACTCTCTCTTTCAAAAGTAAGTGTGTATGTACATTCAGATGAAACAGAGTAAATAGGCATTTTAACGTCATAGATTTAACCAATCAGCATTCAGGAGTAGAACCACCTATTGTATAAATGTACATAACACATATACAGTTACAGCCAAATATATTGGCACCCTTGACCTTTTCTTAAATAATTCCCTATTTCTTCAATAAAAACATTTGGCCACCACACCTTGTTATTGGATTTAACATTGCAAAACCAATTTCATTTTTGTAAACTTCATTTTATGATTTGAATTTAGAAAATGGACAAAATGATTGGCACCCTGGAGCTAGTACTTGGTTGCACAGCCTTTGGCCAAAATAACAAATACTGCTTGTCATCAATGAGCTTGCGGCACCTTTGTACAAACAATTAGCATCATTTTCCAGCAGCAAAATGCTGTAGTTCTTCAATATTCCCTCCACCAACTGCTGTTTTCAGAGCTCACCATAGATTTTGGATGTGGTTCAGGTCTGGTCTTTTCGCAGGCCACTCCAGAACAGTCCGGCATCTCTTTTTTACCCCTCCTGGGTGCTTTTTGATGTGTATTTGAGGCCGTTGTCCTGCCGTAAGACCCACAAACTTCAATGGAGACCCAGTTTTTGGACACCGTGTTGAACAAAACACCTGATAATCTGCTGATTTCATGTAGCCTTGCACACGTTCAAGGCCCCCAGTCCCAGAGGCAGCAAAGCAACCCCACAGCATTAACAAACCTCCCCCATCTTTGATTGTAGGGAGGGTTTTCATTGAATGCTTCATTTGATCAAAACACAACGCTGATCTGAATTGCCAAAGAGCTCTGATTTAGTTTCATTGGTCCACAGAATATTTTCTCCAGGATGTAGGCTTCTTTAGGTGAGTTTTTGAAAAGTTCTAATCAGGCTTCCCACTGGGCAAAAGTTGGTTGAATCAACTTTGTTTCCACGTCATTTCAACTCCCCCAAAAATAGACGTGATGATTATGAATCAACGTGGAAAACTGACTGGATTTGCAAAAAGTCATCAACATAAGGGGCGTTTTAGTCTTTTTTTTCACCCAACTTTTAACCTAAATCCAATGAAATGGTGACATTTTTGGTTAATATCACTTTGAATTCCCATTGGTTGACAACAACCAAATGTAAATCAAAACTAGACATTGAACAGACGTCTGTGCCCTGTGAGTTTCTTTTGACTCCTTCAGCAGGTCTTCAGCAGGTCGTCTTATGTTCACCAACGACCAAATGAAACGTTCAAAGAAAAGAGCAACCTTCCTACAATCAATTATGGGGGAAGTTTTTTAATGCTGTGGGGCTGCTTTGCTGCTTTGAATGTGTGCAAGACATCATGAAATCAGCAGATTATCAGGGTGTTTGAGTGCAATGTTCAACCCAGTGTCCAAAAACGGTGTAAAAAGCACCCTGGAATGGTTCAAGAAGAAACACTGGACTGTTCTGGAGTAGCCAGTCATGAGTCCAGATCTGAATCTCTTCCAAAACCTATGGTGAGAGCTGAAAACAGCAGAATTAGATCAGTTTGGTGTTGAAGAGTGGACCATGTTGCCAGTAAAAAGGTGCAGCAAGCTCATTGGTGGTGTTAGGTTCTAAGTTCTGGTACAAATCCAATCGGGCACCAAAGGCTCTGGAGTGATGAATCACGCTCCACCATCTGGCAGTCGGACGGATGAATCTGGGTTTGGCGGCTGCCAGGAGAACGCTACCCATAGGGCGGAGCACATTTGGCCCAGCATCGTCCGGGTTTGGCCGTGGTAGGCTGTCATTGTAAATAAGAAATTGTTCTTAACGGACTTGCCTAGTTAAATAAAAACATTTAATAAAAATAAAAAGAACCTGCCCGAATGCATAGTGCCAACTGTAAAGTTTGTTGGAGGAGGAATAATGGTCTGGGGATGTTTTTCATGGTTCGGGCTAGGCCCCTTAGTTCCAGTGTAGGGAAATCTTAACGCTACATACAATAACATTCTAGATGGCCAACTCCATTTTAATGGCCATGATTTTGGAATGAGATGTTCAACGAGCAGGTGTCCACATACACTACATGACCAAAGGTATGTCTAGTATAAACAATCAGTCTCTGTCGCTGGGCAAGAACTGAGTCCGTTCCTCCTCTTGATGTTCGTCCTCCGAGTCCAGAATTTTCCTGGGCAGGGAGGTGAGATAAGACGACTGTTGGACTATTGTTAGGATGGGCCCCTCTAGCCCCCCTCCTAGAGGTTTCTTCTCTCTTCAACTGTTGTGCTCACCTCGATGTTGAACACTACATCTCTCACTGTCCTGGTTCCACAGAAACTAGCCTGACCTTACCAGGAGCTGAGACTCGACTGTGGCTCGACCTACTTC